>NW_023465445.1:0-8792 GCF_013731165.1 Rhagoletis pomonella | reverse complement strand
AAGTTACCAGCGATTTTTGGTAAATGTGTCATAAAGCAGCATTTGTATTCTGAATATAAATAATATCGGTGGAGAATTTGGAAATACTGAAACCTCAAGTGAAAATGAAGTGTTTTATGAAGACTAACTGCTTTAGGAATCTCTCCTCAAGACATATCTGCGAGACATGTAGTAAATATTTTTATTTTTTTATTTTAGGAATTTCGATAACGCCATAACTAATCGCTGGAAGAAAATTTTCTACCTTCATTCTGACGGAATTTTTCAGCTACCTTGGGTCCTGGATTGCACACAGCGGTCTCTATTTCTCAGATCTGGTCTGATCCACCGCTCCTTTACCTTCCTCAGTTGCCTCCTTTTCTCTTTCCAAGCTTTTATGGTAGTTACCAAGCAAAGTGCCGCACAAGCTATTGCGATGGTCTTTTTCTTATTCATTATTTATGTAGTTTTTATGTAAGTTGCCTTTTTTTAATATGTTTATTAATTTCGTATTTCACACTGCGTTAATTTTCCTCTTATCAGCTGATCAAATGTCATCTTCGGATTTGACACCTTTAATGAAAATGCCATGTCAAATATTTGACCCACATTTTGAAGACAGTTTTTGAAAAAGACTTTTTCTGATGTACTGAAAATGCATTTGACACCAAATTAACAGCTGTTAGTTGAGGCAGTTTTTTGATGTCAGTGATTTTGTCAATGTTATTGTGGTTTATTAACATTTAATTTTAATATTTTTATTGAGCTTTGTACCATGATAATTTTATTAGGAAAATGGAAAAGCAACAAAGTCTAAGCTGTAGAAGTTATTGCAGCTATTTCGAAGATCACCACATCTCCTCATCAGACTTCTTTTTTCTAGACTTCAGCAGGGATCGAACCCGCATCATCGATGTGCAAAATCAGAAGCGTTAACCACTGAGCTATGCACACCCCGTAAACTCTTGTTGCTAATTCATATTCCTTATTCAACCTACTGCTATCAAGTGCAGCTGATTTGCCGCTATTTTTTATTTTTTTTATTTATTCAAGTCTATGAAATACAGGTTTCTTACAGACTATGAGCTATATGTAACAAACAACGTAAAAACTTAACAATATATTACAAAACTGTATTCAATATGTTAATAAGTTCATACTTAGATATTGAGAAATCAAACGAAACAGAGTTCGAGATCCTGTTAAGTTCATTGATAGCTCGAGCGATGGGAGCATTTCGAGCATAATCAGTTCTAAGAATTTGTTCATAGAAGGGTACAACAATACGCAGAGACCTCCGCGGGATGTTAAAATTAATCCGAGCGAGAAGAGATGTACAATCAATGTCACCACTAATAATATTGAAAAAGAAAGATAATGAAAGAATTACTCGCCTTGTCTCCAGCGTTTTCAAATTTATTAGAAGTAACCGCGAATTATAAGTAGGCATCGGCTCAGAGAAGTTCAATAAGCGTAGCGCAAACCTAAGAAATATTTTTTGGACCCTTTCAATTCTATTTACTGCGGAAATATGGTATGGTCTCCATATTATAGCACCATATTCCAAGTTTGACCGAACAAAGGCTGTATAAAGTAATTTAAGAGTATAAGGATCCGAAAATTTCGCACAATTACGCCTAATAAAGCCCAAAAGTGAGTACGCTTTAGCGATAATAAAGCTTATGTGGCTATTAAAAGAAAAGTTCGAGGTAAAGAAAATACCAAGATCCTTAGTTTCTTCTAAAGAATCTAAAACAGAGTCATCAATCATATAGGTGGAAGGCAAAACATTCTGTACCTTCGCGTACGTTATTTTGAAGCACTTTTTTATATTTAAGGAGAGGTGAGAGTTTAAGCACCAGACCTGCAGATTATCAATATCTGCCTGAACTTTATTAATGTCATCACGATTTTGAATATTAGAATATATTTTTAGATCGTCAGCATATAATAGGTATTTAGCGAAAGAGAAGCAACTGCTTATGTCATTTATGAATAACACAAAGAGCAGTGGACCTAAAATGCTTCCTTGAGGAACGCCTGAACACGCTATAAAAGGTCGTGAGTTGGTGTTATCAACAGTGATCACACATTGCCTATTAGATAGATAAGATTTTATCCACTTTAAAAAAACAGAAATCCCAGGTGTTCAAGCTTACTAATTAGCACCACGTGTGATACTTTATCGAAAGCCTTGGAAAAGTCAGTGTATACGCGCAATCAACTTGAATACCAAGTTGGAAAGACTCGAAGCAGTATTCACTAAATTCAGTCAAATTAGTAATTGTAGACCGATTTGGAATAAAGCCATGCTGAAATGGTGTTATTAGACTTTTGGTTGCAAAATATATTTTCTCTTTTACAATAACCTCAAAAAGCTTCGAGATGGTGGACAGCTTTGAAATCGGACGATAGTTACAAACATTATTCTTATTTCCACTTTTGAAAGTAGGAGTAATGCACGTAATTTTCCAATCTTCCACAAAATAGCCTAAAGCCAGAGACATATTAAAAATAATTGTAAGTGGTAAAATTAACGCGGGCGCAATTTTGAACAAAAAAAACCGAAATACCATCAATATCAGTTTTTTCTGAAGGCTTAAGACCCATTATTCCGTTTAAAACATCCTCAGATGAAAGTCTGAGAGATCCAAAATTTACGGAAGAAACATTGTCTCCAGAACCAGCCACAAATTCGGAGTTACTATCATCCAATATAAAATTAGAGCTAAAAAACTTCGCGAATAAATTTGCTGAATCAGTTAAGTTACTAGCAGATTCGTTCTCCAAGAATATAGCAGATGGAATACTGGAGATAGATTTTTTTGATTTGATGAAACTCCAGAATGATTTGGGGCTGGCATTTATACCTGACTCAACATTAAGTATATAATTTCTATAAAGAAATTTATCCAAACAGTTAAATTCCTTCATGTATTTCTGGTATGATGCATAAAATATAAAGTTACCAGTAGCCTTGTACCTTTTAAAGAATTTGTTCCTCAGATTCTTCAACTTCTTAAGGCGACGATTGTACCATGGAAGTTTATATGTTTTTTTCCTGACAATGGGAACCCATTTTAGACACACTTCAGATAATATGTCTTTAAAGATACAAAAACTAGCTGAGACATCAGAGGTAGAAAATAAATCCTCCCAATTAAGCTCAGATAAACATAAGTTTAATTCAGAAAAATTACCGGCTTTAAAATTGAAACGTACATCTTCAACAGAGGCATTTGATGCAAACTTATAAAACTCAAAATTAATAGTCAGAGGAACGTGGTGCAAGTTAGATGGCGATAAAGGAAAATGACATTTTTCAATTGAGGTGTTTATATTGTCACTGACGAAAACAAGATCAAGAATTCTGCCAAGCCTGTTTACATATTTATTAATTTGCACTAAGTTAACGCTCAAAATATTGTCTACAAGATAAGACTCATGCGACTTACTAATATTTATGGGCATAAGGCCAGAGTTTGATATAGGAGACCAGCCTACATTAGATAAGTTAAAGCCAGCTAATACACAAACATGATTATCAGCTACCATACTTAGAATTAAAGAGGTCACATTATCAGTGAGTGCACTATAAATGTAATCCGCGCTATTGGGTGGAATGTATGAAGCAATAACAAACAGCGAGCTTGGCGAAGAAGCTCCCTTAATGCTAACACATAGCTGGTCCATGAGCGAATCATAATTATCAAGCGCAACCAAGTGAGAATGAAATTTTCTTTGAACAGCAATGAGAACGCCCCCACCTCTATCGCAGCCGGTTTTCAGGGATTCTCTATCTTTGCGGTAAACGTAATACAAATTGGAGTCAAAATACTCACTATCAAAGAAATTAATTGTAAGCCAGGTTTCAACAAACACAATGACATCAAAATCCAAACGAGAACTAAAAAGCCGTACTGCCTCCCCTTTAGTTCGAATGCCACAGACATTCTGGAAATATACCTTAAGGTCATATATATTATTATTAGCCGCGCCGACTTCTGCACATCTTGTTGTTGTACTGGCTTCTACACATTTTGTTGTTGGGTTCGACCTCTTCGTTTGCGACCTCCCCGTTTGCGAAAAAAAATTAAATGGTTTCACTCTTACATTTATAGGCCAAATTTTCGCATCAATAATACTATTAAACTCGGCAGATAGAACACCCAACCTGAAGTTAACGTGGGTACGATTTTCTGCTGGGTCATCTTTTTTAACTAAAGCATAGCAAGAGAGAGCCTTTTTATCAATGTTCACATGCTTGCACACATAATTCTTAATCTCATTAGCAGTGACTTTAGGATCAAATGACGACAAGTGCACCCACATCATACGATCAGCAATGCACAATTCGGTGCTTGCATTAGAACCCACAACAACTACGTTGTTATTTCGCCTTTTGTTGTTTACTTTTGCCCACGCAGCATTGTCTTCAAATTCCCTTTCATCATTTATTTGTTGTTGAGCAAGCACAGCATTACCAGTACCCAAAACTGACAGGTTATCGGCAGAAGAAATGTTATCATTTGTAATGGGAGCATTGTTGTTGCTCTCAGCACTATCAGGCATTGAACTAGTACCTGCTTCAACATTAGCATTGTTAGGAGCGCAATCTTTGTTGTTAACAATTTCATTTTTATTACTTCGTTTGTATTTCTTTTTATTTTGCACTGTTCCCCATTCGTTCTCGTTACCAACAACTGCAGGAGGCTTGACAACAATACCCGAAGTAGGCGACGAAGATTGCGAAGTAGCGGCGATTGGAATTTGCGTCGCAGTTGAAATGCTAGCAGCAGCAGCAGCATCATTAGGCTGCGGCGGATTAGCAGCAGTATCAGCTGTTGTTTCAGCAGCATTAGCAACTACGTCGACAGAGCCCATAGCACCTGTTGGGGCGCAAGTAGAAGCTGGCTGCATGGATTTAGCAGTGTTGTTGTTGTATACATCAAAGAAATTTTCAAAACGAGTGAGCAAATGAGATAAAGTTGACAGCGTGGTTGCGGTTGTTAATTCCATACATGTATGTGTATTTCTAAAACTGGGAATGAAAATTTGATTCACATAAAATTTTAATTCCAATAACTTGCATTTTAGATATTTTAGTGAAAACATTTACAATACAGTTTTCAGTAGCTTTTGGCAAATTTGAGCGATTATGTAAAATTACACATGCGTATGTGCCTACATATCATTCTATATAGGTATATTATTTCAACAAAGCTAATAGTAAAATTTTAAATGGAATATGGGTATGACAATTAAAAAAAAAAAAACAATTCATTTTCTGCTACGTCCGGGATTAGAACCAAGAAAAGCGGCAAGGCGCCAAAAAAGTTGCATCACCTATGAAATTTTTATTCTTGCAAAAAGACAAACGCATAAATATGTATGCATTTATAAATGTAAATATGTGCATACATATGTACGGTTGATCAGCTTCGTGCTCCCCTCGCCGGCCTCCATCCAGACAAATTATTAAATTTCTGCGAATTGCCATTTGTTTGTTTTGTCATTTAAAATTTTGCATGAAACATCTTCTCGACGATACATGTAACTTTCATGAAAATTCACTATAAAAATTGTATTTTATTAACCACTGGAACGAAAAAAAACTTTGACCGCTTAAATGGGTTAAACGCAAACTTAAATTGACATATTTGCACGCTTACATCCAGACATATGTACATATGGACATCTACAGTGGAGTAGCACTAACTCGGACATCGCATTGCTTGTACTTTGGTGTGTGTGAATCTTTTTATGAGGAGTTGCGTACAGATAAAAAAAATTAAAAATCATCCGTGGATATTTGTAGCTATATATTTATGAACGCTTCGACGTATAGAAATTTTTAATATTAAAAATAAATAAAATAATTTTTTTTGTATTTATACAAATGGTGTTCAAGGCACCTCGACCTACTCGTACCAAAATCGGCAACTCGTGGTGGACAAAAATTTTACAAGTTCGGGCCGAAAAATGTGGCTAGGTTGCCACGTTATATTTGTGAACCTCCGATAAAACCACATACTATGTTTGTGATTTTAGAAGTTTTGATTTGTTTTTAAATAACACTGGCTTACAGCAAAAATGTTTTATGGAAGCCACTATCTAATTCCCATGTATAATTCATCGGTGATTCCGAAAATCGAGATACTTTTTGTCTATGGATAACTTTTCGAGATATATGCAATTTACCGTTACTCAGCCTTAAAAAATAGTGGTTTTACTTAATGACGTATATCTTACGAACCAATAGAATAATCGTAATACGAGATACGGAAAATGAAATTCTCCATAAACTGTACATATATCACTCTTCGATAGCCCTGAAAGATTCTGAGAAATTAATTAGTCATTATTCGGGTGTACGTGGCGTATGAGTAACACTCTTTTCTGCTGATATTTCATACAAAAAAATCCTTGCGCATTTTCATTTGACCAATCATTAGTTTGTTATTTATGTATCGGTTTTCTTCATTGGTAGCTTAGTTTTTTGCTAAAGGAACAGGCTTTAACACAAGTGGAAATTGTTTACACACAAACTGTTATTTTTTGACTTTTTTCCCTGTTAAAGTTTGATTTTTTTTGCTTTTTTCCATAAAAAAAAAAAAAATCTGGAATGATTATATAATTTCTCAGAAACTATTAGAGCTATCGAAAAGTAATCTATATACGATTAATTGCAGCTTTTTTGACAGATATCCCATTGAAAATTTTGTAAAAAAGCTGCAACTAACTTTTGAGTCGACTTAATTATGATTATAACTACGGGCCTCTGTTTCCCAAATCCGTGTCTAAGGATGGGAAAATACTGACTACATGTTAATAAGTTTGTTAAGGGGCCGAGTTTGTTTTCCATAGACGCACTGTGTAAAAATGTCCGCTCTTTTCGGTGGATATATTTGGATACAGTTTTAGATCTTTTATGGATACTTTAAAGGCTAAGGCAGTGGCAACACTGTATTTGCCGTATTTTATTAAAGTTCAAATATATGTACATATAAGTTCCCATTTTTACAAATGTGGCGACCCAAAATCTATTAGAAACAGCTAGCCTTATCTCGGAGAAAATTTACATGTCGGCCTGTGTTAAGTATATAAAATTTAAAGAATTTTCTCTAATCCGAAAAGTCTTAAAATACTGGGCCGATTTCAAAGGTTTTTATTTTATGTAAATATATATAGTGACCCAAATATGAAGGGGGACGTGACATTTTAGCTCATTATTCTTTTATGAAAGTATAGCTGATTACTTACAAACCCCATTTAAACCCAAATTTCACATTTTAAGCAAAAATTAATTAATTCTGCCTTTTTTTAATTTAAAATTTTAGTATAGCAAAGTGCAAATTTAAGGTAGCTGACACTTACCGTTGATTTTTGGAAATTTTTTGTTGACGGTGTTCCGCATTATTTATCCATATAAAATACTTTAGAACATACTTTTTATGGAAAAAAATTCGTAACACTGCACATTAGGTCAAATGATACATTTGGATGTGCGAAAGTCCAATTTCGTAAAGGCAGTTTTACATTATTTTTTGTTGCCATTCTGTAGGGAATACTCCGAAATAACAGAAACTTCACTTAGTTTTTGTAAAATAAAAAACACCGTTATACCGCATAGTTTTTGTAAAATAAAAAACACCGTTATACCGCATATTTTTTGTAAAGTTCGAATAACTAAAGGAAAATTTTAAATGGGAAACAAAACTATATCTAAGTGAGAACCTATGTCCCAATTTAAAAAAGTGACTTTTTATCATTTGTTTGCAAAAAAAACTGACTTATTTGCATAACCTCAAAAATTTTCTGATTTATTTCCATTTATGATTTTATGTAAGCTTTTACAATTTTTTTAACTTTCGGCAAGCAAAATGGCATCGGAAATGGATAAATTAAGATGTAATGAGTTGAATTTATTTTACTTAACTTGCCGTTTTAGCCGTTTTCAAGAAAAACGGTTTTTTCTGGGTTATCATGCTATCACAAAAGGCAAGTTGTTTGAAGTTTGGCTGATTGGATGTTCGAAAAAAGAAATGCCTTTTTCAATTGTCAACCATGTTGAAAAAAAAAATTTGGTGCTGCTGATATTTGCGAAAGTTCCATGAAACTCTTAGAAGAAAAAACGCGTATTTTTTGCAATTATTTATCAAATAAATATGAAAATTAAGGGAAACAATTTGGAAAGGATGCTAAAATATTTAGATCTGAAAACATAGCGTTTCTTGCTGATGAGGTTCTTGTCGAAATCAAAAAGCCAACTGTTTCGACCATCAGCCGGATTCTAACTTTCGCTATCGCTAAAGTGCTAAAATAGGATAGCTAACCTTTTTCCAAATTTTTAGCTACTTATCTCCAAAAATATCTCCAACATTTTTTGGTGATAAATAATCCATTTTAATGGTGATAAATAGTGAAAATGGAAGTATGTGATAGCAAAAAAAAAAAAAATAGCAGCCTCAATTTGGATTACATTTCATCTCCTATAGCATAGCCGAGGCTATGTTACAAATACACTAGCGATTCGCAAAGACCATTGATGAGCAGCCTTCGCAAAAAGGCAAATCCTTGAGAGAAATTAGAAACAAATTAGTTTCATAAACATTCGTATTCTTTTCAGGAAGTTACCAGCGATTTTTGGTAAATGTGTCATAAAGCAGCATTTGTATTCTGAATATAAATAATATCGGTGGAGAATTTGGAAATACTGAAACCTCAAGTGAAAATGAAGTGTTTTATGAAGACTAACTGCTTTAGGAATCTCTCCTCAAGACATATCTGCGAGACATGTAGTAAATATTTTT
>NW_023465444.1:5973-8794 GCF_013731165.1 Rhagoletis pomonella | reverse complement strand
TTTGGTTTCGGTTTCTTTCCGGTTTCGGTTTTTCACAGAAATCTTGTTGATATTATTTAAATCACAATGTCTTAAACGTTGAGGAAAGAAAATCGAAAATTACAGTTCACTGGTAATATCAACACTGGGTTCTTTCCATAACAATCCGGACCGGATTTGGTAATTAGAGAATAAGAGAAACATTTTCTTTCAAAAATGGAACAAAGTTCAGAAGTACGGAAACGCAAAAACCCACATTTCGTGCCCCACAAGTCTCTCGATTCACGTTGTTCTTGTTTTTGTCACTTATACCATGTTCTTACCGACATCGGAAACATGTTTTCGTTGCTAAAACTGGTTTTCGACCTAAAACTTGTGTTTTCGTCTATATAAAATCTGTTAAACGAAAACCAGTTTTCGCTGAAAACTACTTGAAAAATCACTTTCCACTCATTCCAATCGGTGTCTTCACTAGTTTTTTTCGATTATTTATCGAAGTGGAAGTCATATTTTATCATTTTTAATACGCCATTTCGGATTTATTGTTAATTGCCTGGCCAAAGCAAAATAAGAATGAAAGTTAAAGGTTGTAAATGAAAAGAAAATGAAGGAAAAATGTTTTGGTTGTTGGTCAGAACATGGTATTAAATGCAAACACTTGGAAATTGAATTTTGGTTTCACGAATTTGATTTTAAGTACATAGATTGAAAATACATCAACAGTCCATTCACTTTTCCTTAAAAGCACCAAGTAAATGCAGGCAACATGTAAACACAATACAGCTGATATGCACTTTGACACTTTATCCATTTTTACTCGGAGAAAATTTCGGGCTGTTTCGGGCAGGAAGAAGAATACACTTACGATCGAATACGCTCGAATTTTCGCTCTCTATTACCCATTTTGTTGAGTACAGGCATGATTTCTGGGCTATTTTGGGCACACGCGGGATCTCGCATTGCGTACGGGAAAGAAACTACTTAAATATAATTAATCGATTATCGATTCACAACAACAAAGCCATCAGCAGATTTTTGCGAAAAGTTACCTTGCCATACTTATTTACTACTTAACAAGAATTTTAGCAAAATGTTGCTGATTTTGGTTAAATAAATCATTTATTTCAAAGAAATTTTTATTTATTATTTTTGTAAATTTCTGGAAACCGATTGAAACCTGTGATTGAAATGGTTTCGGTATCGTTCCTTTTCAGGTCAAGATAACGGTTACGGTTTCGGTTTCGGTTTTGAAAAACGAAACGGTTTTAAACGGTTACGGTTTCGGTTTGGGTTTCGGTTTCATTCCTTGGTAAAAACTACATCTTCTAACTAAGCCGCAACTATGTATAAACGTTTCATAATCCAGCTGCAACTAGAATTTTCTGTAGCTTTGAATAACAAGCGAGGGCAACAACAAGGTTAAAGTTTGCCTTAACCAATGTGGGATTGATTATAAGATCTAGTGATCGAGTGAGTGGCGAAATAAATAAGTAAATTAAAAAATTCGACCCTCACATTCAAGGAATTACTTGCTTTTGCAAGCGAATAAGTGGTCAAAATAATGGTTAGGAGAATTCTGAAGGAGGGGATGAGGGATTGCATTAGATTACACAGGGCAACACTGATGTGGTGCGGCAACTGTTAAAGCTGTTTTTGATAGATTTTTTGTGATTATTACGAATCCGTAAGTGTAAAGTTTCCATCAGCTTCAGATTTTGAGAAAAAACGAGGTCGAAGTTAGGGTTGCCAACCGTACTATAATAAATAGAATTTACTATTTTTCCGGTCAGCGTACTACATACTGTTGGGAAAAAATATAGTACGCGAAAATACTATATTTCTTCATTTATAAATATGAATATATTTCAGTAAATTGCACGAAAAAATGTGTATTAAAATGGATGACCTTTATACTGAAATAACAATATTACATGAAATATTCTTTAAAGTAAAAGGTCATTGTGAGTTTATAATCAAAAAATATAACATAACTGAGAAAGAATTAACAAATTTACTTAAAATTATTTCATTTCTACTCTTTATTCCAACAACTTTGGCATTCACAGGAAGAAATTTTCCATCACTTAAAAATCGTGTTTACTTTCTCTTAAGAATAAAGTACTATATATATTTGAAGTGTACTATATTTTTTCCAATTTTTTTGAAATAGTACTATAAATATCTAAGAAAATGTTGGCAACCCTATGTTTCACCAAAACTCACGTTCCACTCATTCCAATCGGTGTCTTCACTAGTTTATTTTCGATTATTTATCGAAGTGGAAGTCGTATTTTCTCATCTTTAATACGCTATTTCGTATTTATTGTTAATTGGCTGGCCAAACTAAAATAAGAATGAAAGTAAGAGGTTGCTAATGACAAGAAAATGTGGGAAAAGTATTTTGGTTTCGTTTTTGTGTACCAAAACTGCAATCAGAGGATGTAAGAAATGTCAATGAAAACACTAACAGCCGGTGTGAACAGCCTTCAGCCGACAATTCCAAAACTCATTTTCAAAGTGTTTTCGTTGTCGGTCAGAACATGGTATAATATACATTTCAAAATCTAAACCAAATCGGACTATAAAATACGGTGTTTTAAAATATCTGGACTCCTGTGCCACTTAGCGGATTAATTCGTCCTTTATATTACATTGTCATCGGGTTCTGAGCAATTTCAAGTCTCTAGCTCATCGGGAAGTTGGTTTAAAATGTATTACAAGATTTTCCCCAAACAAACATACTTACATACATGCATACATACCAAACATGTTAAATAAAAGCTTATAAAAATACCAAACGATTTCTAAGTTCTTTGTAACTATCATTTGAAAGAGCGTGACT
>NW_023465444.1:0-5963 GCF_013731165.1 Rhagoletis pomonella | reverse complement strand
AACCGCTTTATCGGTTTTGGCCGAGTTCAACAAAGGACGCCAGTCGCTCCTCTTCGGTGCCAACTGAAGCCAAGTCCCTTCTCCACTTGGTGTTTCAATCGCAGTGGCGGCCTCCCTATTCCTCTGCTGCCACCAGCTGGTTCCGAGCTGAAAACTTTCAGAGCAGGAGCGTTTCTTTCCATTGGAACGACATGGCCAAACCAGCGGAGCCGCTGAATTTTAATTCGCTGCAATATGTCTATATGGTCGTAATGCTCATATAGCTCATCGTTTCTTAGTTAGTATATATGTACAGATAATCATGAAATAAAAATACTTGCATTCATTTGAGGTAAGTCCTATGCATTGATTTATGCAAAAAATGGTCAAAAATGAGTTTTTTATAACAAGTTGATCGCACTTTGGATCTAGGTGTACGATATGAAAATCAATGGTAATAGTTGGGTGTATTGAAGCGTGAAAATATATATGTGCATACATATGTACATCTACTTTACTTTTTTAGCATTGACAGTTTTGTGCTTTGAATTCTATGTTGATCAAGGAGGTAATTTTGAGATATGCCAAATCGTTAATCACTTCTTCAAAGTCTATGTCTTTGAGCACTTCACATTCTATGGACATCAGTGACGAACTGGTCAGCCTTTCTTGAAGCTTCGATCTCTTAAGTAATTTTCTATTCTTTTCAATTTTGAGATAGAGCGTTCCCCACTGTAGTTAGTTATCGTCATGCTTCAAAGTCCGGTTATGCAAGACTTAGACTTGACTGACATATAATCTTGGAAACGATTACTCCGTGTGTCGTCTATTACTTTTCGTTTTGTTTTGATTCTCAGCATTTGTATTTGTACACGTAAAATTTTAATCGTTTAACTTGGTTGATTTAAAAATGGATAAAAAATTACAATTAAAATAAATGTATTTACGTGATCAAATTGTGATTGTGGTAAAAGTGCACTTTAGCGGAACCAGGCCGAAATTGATGAATAAATTCGGGAGGGGTATTAATCGACGCTATTTAACGCCAAGAATGTTAATTCAAACGTTATTTGCAAAAAACCTTTCACTTTTCGCACTTTGTTTTGATGAATTACACGCAAATAAATGGAGTAAATGAACGTAACTTAACACGTATTAATTACTTACTAGTGAACACTCATGGCGTTAAAACATCAAAATTGAGTTTAACTTTTAAAACTTATGGCAACCCTATCAAAAACCTAATAAAATATTTCAAATGTTTCTTCTAAATCATCCAACCATTTCTGAGTAAAGAAAGATCTCGCCCACCGCTAAAAAAAAGTTCTAAAAAACAAATAAAGTTTTGCTGCACATTTACAGGTCCAGTTCTATAATTAGCATCTCATTTTTGAAATTTGAAACAACGGTATAGATCAGATGGCCATTACAAAAAAATCCTTCACGTATTTCCTTCACATTTCTCCTTTTTTCTCCGGATATATGATCTGTAAAATTTTGGATGTTTTCGTGATTCTGACTAAATAATCACGTACTTCTTCAAATTGTTATATCTCGGGTTCTGATCATCGTAGAGACTTCATTGTTGACTCTCACAAAATAAACCACCTCGTCATAAAATAAATATTTTAAAAACTTCTTCTTCTTCTTTTTTGGCGCTGTAACCGCCTGAGCGATTTTGGCCGAGTTCAGCAAAGCACGCCAGTCGTTTCTCCTCTGTGCCAACTGACGCCAATTGGAAACGCCAAGTGAAGCCAAGTCCTTCTCCACCTGATCTTTCTATCGAAGTGGGGGCCTCCCTCTTCCTCTGCTACCACCAGCGGGTTCCGAGTTGAATACTTTCAGAGCTGGAGCGTCGGTGTCCATTCGAACGACATGACCAAGCCAGCGGAGCCGCTGTATTTTAATTCGCTGCACTATGTCCATATCGTTGTAAAGCTCATACAGCTCATCGTTTATCGTCTGCGGTACTCGCCGTCGCCAACGCGTAAAGGCCAACAAAAGTCCAATATTACTCATATTGGGCTCATTTGATGTATGAATTTCAGCTCATATATGTAAGTCTACATTCGCAGGAAGGGAAACATCTTCATATCGGACTCTTAAATGAGCTCATTATGAGCGTAAAGGCTCCGAAATAGGACTCTTTGAAGACTTATTTATGACTCCAAATGTTTGCTGGGATATCACAATCATTTGTCGCATTTGGTTAAAGACTCTGTTTGAGATTGCATATTAATCGGTCATGAGAGCGAGAAGGAAGCAGTTGCAATTCGTACGCTCATCCACTCGGTTGAATGATTAAACGGTCTAATTTTAGTAGGAGTGTGCAGTAAAATTAGCAGTAGTAAAAGGTGTTGTAAAAGAGGGGAGGAGAAGGAAAGAAGTGAGCGAAACTATTATCAAAAATGTGTCTACCAAAGGATTTAAAGGGTCCTACGATCCAGAGTATTGCAACAATTGTCGGTAAGTTTAGCTGCTGCCCACAAACTTCAGCACTTGTCAGGTTGAGCAGTCTTCCGATCGTCCAGTAAACACTCCCAACTGACAACACGCGCATAACGTAGCTTCAATACAAATCAAGTGATCACTATCCGCTACTTGCATTGCAGTTGTGACGAGTGTACCAAACGTCAAAAGTACGGAGAGGAGATCGGGAAACATATAAAGCATCGAGTTTTTTTTTATTTCTGAACCACAGCAGATGTGATCTATCCAAGTACATATTTAACCACGGCAGGATGCTACTTTCAAATGAAGCTCCGCACGTTGGACGCTTTAATCTGCTTCTGGTTGGGCGGCCGGCGAGGTCGCGTGATTAGAGATGCGTACTACCACCCTGTACGACTAAGTTCCGAAGCGACAGATGCTTTGTATTAGTTGCATTCGCGTAGATGTTAATTGTTCAAGTTCAACCAAAACTTGCAGGTTTTTGCGTTCGCGTACGCAAAAAACTTGCAAAGTAGGGGAAATTGAGAGAGCAAAGTGACATTTCATTGTGAGCGGAAGCTGCTGGTTTCTGCTGGAAAAATTTTTGCCAACAGCAATTTGCCAACAGGAAAACAGCTGATCAAAAACAGCTGGTTTGAATTTACGCAAATCACAAAATTGAATTTGATGGTTTGGAAGTTAAAAATGACAAAATGCGACTAATTAAACTTCTAAGAAGTAAGTAGTTATTTGTTTAATCAATAAACTGTGTTAGGATACCACTTTGTAATGAGTTTTCGTACGTTTTAGATTTTACATTTTTGAATGTAAACAAAATTTCATTCAGCTATTCGTCTAACTTGAAAGTTTCTGCAAATTTTCTGTTCGCGTACTATTTGGGATGTTTTTCTCTTGTGAGAGAACAGATGACATTTCGCCGGAATTTGGCGGTTGGTTGGTTTTTACTGGAAATTTTAAACGAACGCACCTATTTTTACATTTTGAAATCCAGGGCTACTGCCATTCAATACGACAACTCTTGTTTTGGCGTTTTCTAAACAAAACGACACAATTTACTCAGTGTTGTTAGTTGCATGTATTTGCGAAAGGGGCGGAAAGGAACCATTCTGACGGCCCTATTACCCATACTGCAGCAGTTAAAATCTCATGTTTACCACTTTTTATGTTTCAGGTAATTTATTGTGATTGAATTTCGGCCTGCTATTCGGCATTACGCCTCCACACATGAAACTCTACAAGGCTGAGCAATCACCACTGAATTGCATTGTCAACGCAGATGATGCATCTTGGATTTCCGGTTACCTATTCGCCAGCGCCGCTGTGGGTGCACTCATCGGCGGCTTCCTCTCGCAAAGATTAGGACCGCGAGCGGTGCTACTTCTAAGCGGTCTATTGCAAATTGTAAGCATGCACGTTTTGAGGTATGGTCTTGACCATTACAATAAATATTTATGTATTTACTTTTTTTCTTCACAGCCGAGTTGGTTTTGTGTGCATTTCGCCTATGATATCTTACACATTTATTCCTCACGTATTTTCGGTGGCTTGGCAGGTGGCGCCACATTTGCAGTGCTGCCTATTTTCATAGCCGAGATATCCGAGGAGCACAATAGTTCTAGTCTTCTCGCCACAATAGAACAATGGCGCACAGTGGGTATGCTCTTTGGATTTCTACTCGACCAACATTTGCAATATGAATATGTTAGCGTGGTAGCCATATGTATCTCTTGTGCCATTACACTGGTCTTCCCGTTTAGTCAGGAGACTCCATACTTCCATATGCGCAAAGGAAATATGTCGGATTTGGAGAAATCTTTGCGGTGGTTTCGCGGTGTGCGTCGTATGAGCGTTCGCAATCGTCCCGATTATTTGCGCGAATTGCAGGATCTCAAGAGCAACATGGAAAAGCATGTCATCGCACAAGCGAATGTGCCGCAAACATACCTGGTAAAGGTGACACTGATAACTCTTGTACTGATTGTGGGCGCACAGCTGAGTGGAATCCATGTTATACTCACGTGGTCAGATGAGATATTGGCAAATGACGTCTTCGGTGGCCTTTCCCCAGATTCTAGCGTTGTAATTCTAGCTTTCGTGCAGTTTGCTGCAGCCACAATTGTCGTGTGGTTAGCTTCGGTGCTCAGAAGAAAGGTAAATTGCTGTAAGGTCAGCAGACGCTTGTCATTTCACATGCGGTATTTTTCCAGATTCTGCTCTTTTCGTCGGCATTGATTTGTGGTTGTGCAGCGATATGCTTAGCTGTCTGTATTGCAATGAAAGTTCGAGGTCCATTTCAATGGTTAGTATCCGGGTTGCTGCTGCTGCACACATTCTTCGCAAACTTGGGCATGTATCCGCTTATGTCGTTAATTCCCAGCGAAATGTTACCAACAAAGGTATGTAAACGGAGAATTGAAATTCTAATCAGTGCGCTTATCACTGGAGTATTGAGATTCAGCGATCTCGACCATTCTAATGTCGCTTTACGAGAGGTTTATTTGTTCAGGTGTTCGGGCTCGGAGTTAAAAATCATTAGGCTTTCAACTCCTGTGTTCGACCTGCTTTCCTCTTTTCGTATTGCATTTATTATCTATAAAAAAATAATTATCGATCAAAATTTCATCAATAATGCAACGTAAAAATGCACAAAGAGCTCTCGCCTTCGAACAGAAGATACCAATAAACCGGTGTGAATAGGTTTAGTTTTCCGCGATTGGAACCATCTAAATTAAGCCCATTTGACTGGTCATATGATTGTAACTGACGATGGAAAGTTTCACAAGAAAAGCAAATATGTAAATCATTATAAATCACAATTAAAAAATTGTAGAAGTGAAAGGACGCGGTCGAAAATTTAAGCGAGAAAGTGCGAATAAATGAACGATAAGTATTTTAAAGGAAATTAAAGTGATTTAAAATTAAACAAGAAATTTCAGTAATGAAATGAGCTGAGAAAAGCTCATGTTGTTTAATATGACGTCGAAACCCCACAATTGATGGGTCATAATTGACCAAATTTTATAGCAAGTATGATTTGTCAATACTGACCTAAGATC
This sequence comes from Rhagoletis pomonella, assembly GCF_013731165.1. Classification (NCBI taxonomy): domain Eukaryota; kingdom Metazoa; phylum Arthropoda; class Insecta; order Diptera; family Tephritidae; genus Rhagoletis; species Rhagoletis pomonella. The sequence goes on along the minus strand of NW_023465444.1, from coordinate 477 downwards.
CCATCAAGCATGATTATTCATTTGTGGCCAATGTTTATATCATTGATGACTCACATGTATACGATTTTTTCCATCAAATTTTGCACATTTCCCTTTATATTTTGATAGAAACTTTCATATAAAGTAATGACGAGTATTTCTATCAGGATCGTCCGTCATTTTGCCGGTCATATGATTGCCACTGTTCTTGCAGGGTCGTTAACATAAAATTTAAGATCTGAAAATCTTAGATAACTGGCAAAACGACTTCTGCTAACCTTTACCGAATATTCTAAAATCTTTACAAATGGATTCAAATCAAAGTTTTAGCGTTGTAGCGAGTAAAAACCAAGGAATGAAACCGATTCAAAATAACGTTCCGGTTTGGGTTTCCGTTTTGCCAAGTGTTTCGGTTTCGGTTTTGGTTTCGTTCTTCAAAATTTATTTCGGGTTTGGTTTCGGTTTCTTTCCGGTTTCGGTTTTTCACAGAAATCTTGT
>NW_023465443.1:0-8797 GCF_013731165.1 Rhagoletis pomonella | reverse complement strand
AAAAATAAAAATAAATAAAAAATAAAAATAAGAATAAATAAAAAGTACGTTGAAAACATATTGAGAACCATTTTGCCTCTGCCTTGAAAGGGTTAAAAAGCGTTTCATATATGACAGACTCTGCATTAAAGGGTTAAATGCTGCACTTTCGTAAAGATATCGACCAGTATAACCATTTTTGTTATAAAAATTTTTTTGTGAAAGCTGATAGTTTACGAGTCATTAGAGTTTAAAGGTAGCTTTTCTTTTTCCAATCTGGCCACTCGGGTACAGCATCCAATGTCCCAAGAACCGAGTCTTAAGATAAAATAAAGAGAAATCTTTCAGAAACAGTGCTAATGGTGTATTAAATATAGTGTTTTATAGTGGAATGGGAGCCAAAATCCAAAATTAAAAAAAGTGACATTTTGAACGGTATTTTGAGGGTTAAGTTATTGTTGTTGTAACTTCTCTATAGTTTTCCTATTCTATATGATCATTTATCTTCACGATAAAAAAATTTTCATTCCATAATCTCTTTTCTAAGCGAAGATCTACGATTTTGAAAAAAAAATCGTGCTTTGCTATAGTGCGACGCCTCTAGCCATTGTGTATCACAACTTTAAGTTATCGATGCAAATTGTTTTTAATCCTCCACCCCACTTTTTTTTTACCCCCCCCCCCCCCCCCCCCCCCCCGCGCCCCCCTTCGCAAAATCCTGGCTACGCCTCTGACCCTAATCTTCTTCCATGAATTTAGAATTGATTTTACATACCCCAGTACCAAGTCCCAGTACTCTACCATGAACATCTCTAGAGATAAGCAGTATAAAACGGTAAATTTGTACGGGAGGAACCATGTCCCCTTTTCGAATAACGCAAATTTTTCCCCATGAGTATGGAATGAATTTTGTATACACATCTCGGTGCCAAGTTCCAGTCCTCTGCAATAAACACCTCCAGAGGTATGCAGCATAGAAAAATCAATTTGCATGGGAGTTGCCACACCACCTTTTCCAATAACTCTCATTTTTCTCCATGAGTATGGTATTAGTTTCACATACATAAACACATATGTATTTCCATACCAAGCTTGCGTGCTTTACCCCAAACATTTGAAGAGATATGCAATATGAAACTTTCAGTCAGTATGGGAGGTGCTACGCCTCTTTTCCAAAAATGTCCATTTTTCTACGTGAATATGAACATGATTTCACACAGTGTTGGCAGACTGTTAATCTGATTAAAATTAACGATTAAAACGTTAATCGCGTTTGACGATTAAAATTAATTAGTCGTAATCAACTATAAGATTAATGATAACATTTTTTTAATCGATAATCGCTGGCTGCGATTATATTTCATTAATTTTAAACATTAATCGTGAATCCAATTAAAAATAAAATCTGATTAATTTGTCTGGTTTGTCCGAGTTTGAAACCAAACACCAGTTATAGTAATTATTTTGTGTTTTACCCTTATAAAAAGCACATAATATAAGCAAATTATAAATATTGTTATTAGTAATACATAAACTGGGAACTTTTACAAACCTAGATTGATGAGGAAACCCGACTTAGCCATACCGGATTAACTTGCTTTGTGTGCACAGGGAAATTCCAGCATAACTTAATTAATCACCAAACCTACTTGATCAAATTAAAAGTTAATGATTAAAAATTAATTTTTTAATCGCGGTTACGATTAACTGTTTAGTCAGATTAAAATTAATCATGATTAGCTGTAATCAGATTGAATTCACTCGAATTAACTAACTGATTAAAACATCAATCGTTCTGATCGGAAAACCGGTTAAGGAAGTAGCCTATTTTTCAATCCAGGTCATAAACCATCTTTGAGCAAAATTTCATTTTCAAACAGGTGGAAATTCTTAAAAAAGTAGCCTATTTTCCAGTTTAGGTCATAAGCTATCTGTGTGCAAACTTTCATGCAAATCAGTTCGGTCATTTACGCGTATTAATTTAATTAATCTTTCCTAATACGTGATAACTCTTAAAAGAGTAGCCTATTTTCCAACATACGTCATAAGCTATCTGTGCGAAATGTCATGCAAATCTGTTCAGTCGTTTCCGCGTATTAATTTAATTAAAACTTGTTTAACAGGTGGCAACTCTTCCAAAAAATTAGCCTGTTTTCCACTGTAGGTCATAAGCTAGCTGCTTGCAAAATTTCATGCAAATCCGTTCAGACTTTTCCGCATATAAATTTAATTTAACTTTTTTAGCAGGCGATAACTCTTAAAAAAAGTAGCCTATTTCCCAACCTAGCTCATAAGCTATCTGTGTAAAAACTTCCATGCAAATCAGTTCATAAATTTCCGCGTATTAACTAAATTAAACATTTCTAACAGGTGGCAACTCTTAAAAAAAGTAGTCTACTTTCTAACCTAGGTCATAAGCTATTTGTGTGCAAAATTTCATGCAAATCCGTTTAGTCGTTTCCGCGTATTCATTTAACCCTTAACCACCTACCCCCCGTCTCACAGACACCTTCAAATTTAAAGTCGTAAATATATTAGCGGGTGGGTATTGTACAAACGTGATCGATCATGTACCTTTCCTAAGCATAATTTAGTACCGCGTAACTGCTTGACAAGATCATACGTGCGCGCGTTTGTAATTGGTAAGTAAAAGATTACCATTGACCGTCTCTGAGACGGGTGGTAGGCGGTTATGTGATTTTTTTAGTGAATAGTGATTTTTGTTGTTTTAGTGAAAAATGGCTGTTAATGACGCGCTTATCAAAAGGTGGTTAGAAGAAGAAATTTTAGATGTAGAAGACTTGCCAAATGGTGAATGCAGTGATGTAGAGTCAGATTTTGGACCAGAGCAATTGCCGGAGGAAAACTGTGAATCGGATTCTGAAATCGAGGGTGATAAAGAGCTGCCTGAACATGAAAATTCGAATATACTGCATCAGTCTCCGGTTTTACCTGAAGATCGACAAACTTCATCGGACGACGACTTACCATTATAAGAATTGAGATCCAATCTTAGGAAGAGAAATTATTTTGGTAAGAATTGCTTTCGTTGGTCTACTGTATAGCCGACCCTATGGTCGAGAACTTTGCAGCATAATATAGTGCAGGAAAGAGAGGGTATAAAGCCAGAATATCGGAATGAACTAAATGCCTCATCTACTCCATTGGACAGCTGATAAGACCACATCTAGAGCGCCGGGAAAATAATGGGAGTATTCAGCGGGACATCAAACTCGCTATTTGTCGTATATTCCATCACAATGAGGAAATCAGTTTACCAGAACTTCCAAGTACCAGAAGTGCCGAGGAGCGGCTAGAAGTAAGGAAAACATGCTCGACTTGTGATCCGAAAAAGAAACGTAGGACCCAGTATATATGTTTTGAATGATACAGGCTAACCTAATATTCACGCACGCCGCCAATTTATTGTCAAAAATGTCTCATGCACATGCAACTTGTATGAGATCAACCGAAATTGAACGGCGTGCGTATGAAGCTAACTCAATTTCCAATTTTTGTTCTACGTGACATTTTGATTTGACGTTTCGCTCAATGAAATCAAATGCAAACGCATGCAAGTCAATTTCGGGTGACGCAAAAAAACAAATTCGACGGCATGCGTACCAAAACGCAAGCCGCGAATATTAGGTTAGCCTGTAAGAAACCAATTTGCCTAGAGTGCTCAAACAAGTTGTGTATTCACTGCCGTGAAAAACTATAAGTTGAAGATGTGCAATTTTGCGTAATTTTTCTTTTTCTTTGAGAAATTCATATTATTTCAGAATTTTTAAATATTGAATAATCCAAAATTAATAAGAAATTCTTGATATATTACGTTCCTTTTTATTTTTGACCTCATTTTCCAAGGGTATAGTTTTAAAGTCAAAACAAGATGACTGAAGAAGTGATTTAAGTTTAAAAAACAATAGGTTGAATTTTTTCTGTACTTTTTCATTTAATAAATACATGAATATACATATATAAATACTAATAATGTCCCAAAATATCTTTAAATTTGTTAAACCATGCACGCACGGGCAATATCAAGTCGACGTCTCCTAGACGGTAGGTGGTTGTGTGATAAAAATAGGGGGTAGGTGGTTAATGGTTAATTAAACTTTTTTAACATTTGGCAACTCTTCCAAAAAATTAGCCTGTTTCCCACTGTAGGTCATAAGCTATCTGCTTGCAAAATTTCATGCAAATCCATTCAGTCGTTTAAGCGTATTAATTTAATGAAACTTTTTTAACAGGTGGCAACTCTTAAGAAAAGTAGCCTATTTTCCAATTTAGGTCATAAGCTATGTGTGTGCAAATTTTCATGCAAATCCATTCTGTCGTTCCCGCATATTAAATAAATTGATCTTTTTTAACAGGTGGAAACTCATAAAAAAATAGGCTATTAACCAATCTGGCCCATAAGCTATCTGCGTACAAAATTTCATGCAAATCCGTTCAGTCGTTTCCGCGTGATGATTTAGCAAACATCCAAACATACAAACTTTCACATTTATAATATTAGTAAGATTAAATAAAAAAATAAATAGAGCCAAAACTAGCCAATATTATTGCCATATGTATTACAAATCCTGAAAATCCCAGGATTATTTGCCAAGTATCCCGGGATTTTTGGGACCTTAAAAAGGCCGGGACCCCGGGATTAACATTCCTAGTGCAAACCGAATTTATTAAAAAGCTAGTTCTCGGAATGTATTTCTGCCATGAAAAACAGCTTCTCATAAAAATACAATCGCTGTTCGGAGTCGGCGTAAAACTGTAGGTCCCTCCGCTTTGTGTAACAACATCAAGGCGAACGCCACAAGTAGGAGGAGAAGCTAGACCAAATACTAACATATGTGTAAGCGCCAATCTATATTAGTTGTCGGAAATTTGAAACATTTATTTTGAATAAAATTGTAATCCTTTGATTACACGTGGTGTTAAAGTTTTTGGATTCGGGTTATGCGTTTGGAGACAACAAACGAAAATCATTGTACAAATAACTAAACCGGACCCAAGTTTCTCGATAAGAGGCAACAAAGATTATTTTTTCCTCGTTTATATAAAGCAGTGGATAAAAATATACGTATATGCGAAACTCAAACTTATCTCTTTAAATGAACACCACTAATATTTCCTGCAAAAAAATTACCAAATTTCTCAAATACAAACGAAAAGTCCGAACAAATTCGAACAAATTACTCAAAATTTTCTTATTACAGATATGAGTATTGTGACTGCATACTATTTACAGGTACTTACCATAAAAATCAATTACATTCTATAATTCAATTGGTATATTTGTTCTTGCGGTTCAAAAATGTATCACCGTTATTTTTTATGCCTTGGTTTGTAGATAATATTGCTGCAACTATATCAGTGCTCAATCTGGTCCTCAAGTCAGTCCTACACATTTTAAAACTACTAAATATACGTTCTACTGAAGCATTAGAAAAGGGATATATTACTAATGCAGATATAATTTTTTTTAATTGGGAAAATTATATGACCCGAAGAATCTTTTAATTCAAGAACTTTTTCAATAATTTTCTGGATCTAATGAGAAATCAATATGAATATTCTTATGATCGAACAATGCGTGTTCTCTCTATTCGTTACAGACATTTTGCAAGTTTAAAATAAGTTGAAAATATAACAATGGAATGAAAAAAATTATCGATAACATTTTGAATATTTAGCAGCAAATGCGGATGTGCTTAAGATCGAAAAACACCACACAAGCGGCTTGACAAACCAAGCGAAATATCCCTTTCCTTAAAGCTGAAATAAGTCAAGAACGCAGAACATATACTTAAACGCAGCCTGTATACGCAGAATTTTGTCGATTACTGGAGTCCTCAGTGTTGCCACTCATCAATGCCTTGTCATAAACTTACAATAACAATTTTTATACCCGAGCGCACTTGCGCACAAGGATATATTAATTTTGTTCACATAACGGTTGTTTTTAACAGGCAAAACGAATCGAGATAAATGATCAGGATGAAAAGAGAAATCGATTGAGCGGTGACTGTCCGTCCGTCTGTCCGTCCGTCTGTGCACACGATAACTCGAGTAAAAATTGAGATATCTTAACGAAACTTGGTACGTGTACTTCTTTCGGGCGTAGGACGAATGGTATTGAAAATGGGCAAAATCGGACAATAACCACGCCTACCTCCCATATAAGGGTAATTTTCAGAAATACGATAACTGCGATATTTTAGTAACTACTGAAGATTATTCACTCAAAATTCATATTTATAATAATTTTTGGACGAAAAATACGAATATTATAAATTTTTGAAAAATGGGCGTAGCCCACTTATGGTACATGTGTATATCTTGGCAACCGCTACTCCGATTTCTCGCACAGTTGTTGGTCTTGGTACAGCATATCAAATGGCCGAAAATTTTTAAAATCGGACAATAACCACGCTCACATTCCATATAAGGGTAATTTAGAGAAATACAAAATCCTCGATAAATCAGTAAATATTAGAGATAATTTATTCAAAATTGACTGTTGCATTAATTCTTTACCAAGAAATACGTTTATGATAAAATTTTGGAAAATGGGCGTGGCACCGCCCACTTATGACAACATATATGTATCTCGGTAACCGTTCTACCAATTTGTACCAAACTCGGTATGGTTATTGTGCTTGCCACATAAAAGCAAAGCGTTGAAAATTATTGAAATCGGCCTAAAATTACGGCCGCTTTTCATATAACAATAAATTTCAGAAATGCTTGAAATTTCAATATTTCGAAATTTAAGGACGCTAACTTACTCAAAATTGATACACCTCGGCTTACCATGTAGCGGTAGCTTGCGGAAAGGTGAAAAACATGTATTTAATACTGGCGCCGGGTATTTAATGTTCGGCTCCGGCCGAACTTACCGCCCTATTCCCACAACACTGACAAAATTCATCATATGACTATTGTCACAATTACTGCGCCTAAAACACAATATAAACATTGGTTCGCCGTTGTCACTTACTCAGTAGGTCATAACAATAAAACTGACAATTGTCATACGACAGCTTAAAATAAATTTGCGGCATAGTATTAGGCGCGGTAGTAAAGGCAATAGTCAGCCGCTGAGTTTTGTCAGTGGTGTGGGAATAGGGCGGTTAGACTTTCTTCCTTGTTCGTGCTATAATAGATCGTAGCTAAATATAAATTACTTAGTTTTCAACAAAAAACCTTATTCAATAGTAAATTTCAAATGTCTTAAACGTATTTTGAATAGGAACTTATAACTTTTTTTACAATCTGCAAAACTGGCGAAGTGGCAAGGAAGAAATCAGCTGACACGGAAAAATCTAAACTCCGCAGATTTCTGCGGTGTTGAGTTTTCATTTACATGGGGCTCTGGTAAGACAGATCGTGTCAGCTGACTAGGGTTTACGTACTGGTAGGTTTACGTTCTTGACTAATTTCAGCTTTAGGCTATTTATGTTGTGTATGGGGGTGTTTGAAGGTTTGGCAAGCCGTCATGTTGACGTTTGATCAAACCGCTTACGTTGTGTATGATAAAATCGCCTCATTCGCAACGTAATGAGGACGCGAGAGAGAAAAATTGAAGAAAACAAAACCCTTTTTCATTGTGAACCGGAAGAAAACTAAAATTCTTTGCTTGAACAAGTCGTGTTTGCATGGTGTATGGCGAAATGCGAAAAGTAGGTTTAAAGAATTTTTGACAAGCCACTTGTAAAAGCTTGGAAAGCTTTTTGTTCAAAAATTTGCAGAGCGATTTAACATCATTTCTCTTGTGTAAAACATGGCTGCATTTGTTATCTGCAAATATATCGAGAGAAAACTCCTCAAAATAAAAATCGTCAAAAAACACTCAAGCGCACCCGAAATTCCTCACGTTTTGAGGAATCACTCACAAAGTGGCAACACTGCGGCAAATACACATCGATTTACAACTTTTATCTCGCCTCCGACACAGATTTGTATTCGTACAAAATTACGCAAAAAAAGCTTACTCGTTCGTTTTTAGGCAAGCCATTGTAAAGAGTTTCGAAAGTTCGAAAATCTGATTCGGATTGCAGCATATATTTCTACGATTCGTAGAAAAATCCGAATACGAAAGAGTTGCAGAATAGGGGTGTAAGAAACGCCGGGGCGTTACGCCTGTAACCCTACCTTATATGAGTTCGCCTTGCTATCATCCTCACATATGTTCATCAGAGTATGTATATAAACGAAAGACGAATTCATACAAGGTGATAGCGGGAGCACAAAAACTACTGTACATAAACACAAACTTATGTACAACCATTCAAACATATGTACAAATATCAGTGGCGGACCCAGGTAGGGGAATTGGGAAAAAATTTTCCGAGCCAAAAGAAAATAAATAATATAAAAAAAACTTTTTAATATACAACGCTTTTATAAATGGACTAAAAAGTAGAAAATAATATTTCTCAGTCCCATAGAATTTGTTTTGATAACTTTTGATTTTGAAACTTTAGCAAAAGTCATTATAAACAATCTATGAAATTGAAAATGAAAAGCGTGGGGCGCATGTAATACACTTGAATTGATATGAAAAGTAATATATGTATGTATGTATGTGGGTATATGAATAACGACCGCTTAAAATCGATTTCAAAGTTCTACTTTCGCTGTAGAAATTTTAGGTCTACGTTATGTAGTTTGACTATTGTCAATTAAATCGAATGCTTTGTATTGCATGCGCTCCACGTTTTTCATTTTCAATTTCATAGATTGTTTATAATGACTTTTGCTAAAATTTCAAAATCAAAAGTTATCAAAACAAATTCTATGGGACTGAGAA
>NW_023465442.1:6909-8799 GCF_013731165.1 Rhagoletis pomonella | reverse complement strand
TCCACTATGAATAACATAAAGTTAACACCTCGCCACAAGCACACATCGTGATCAGCGTTGCCGCGAGCTTGAAAAAAATGTATCAGTTGCCAAGCAGAAAAAGTATCAAAAGCAAACAAAACGGTTGTTTGTTAAACTATTATTTAAAAAACAAATAATAAATACAATTTTATAATTAAATCCATAGTTATAAAAAAAATTTATATTTCTTGCTTCTGTCTGCATATTTGCATAATGAAAAACAAACTTATAGGGCTCCTAAACCACACAAAATCCTTGCGCAACCCGAGACTTGTACAAGTCAATATTGTGGAAATTTCTACAGCATAAAATTGCGCAAACCTTATTTTGAAGAAACGTTGCTCAAGTAAATATATGCAAGAAATATGAATGCGCGTTGTATATTTTGATAGTTTCAGCTTTAAAACGTAAAAAGATAAATAAATTAAAAAATAAATTTTTCTACGCCTTTATCCATATTTTACAGCACGATCTGGACACCAAAATCAAAACTAGACTAAAAATTTCGCAGTTGTCGCCATTTGCAGCACAAATTACAATAACACTGTGGAATAAATTCAGGTTAGCAAAAGTAAGGTCGATTCTGAGAGTGAGGGGTGAAAATAGAGGCTAAATTAGAAGACGCGTATCGCGGCGTTTGTTTATGTTAGTTCGAATTTTTTTTTAATTGACCTTCGAACTTTGTAGTCAAATGCCGATTTTCAGCATATTGTTTATATGGTTTTTTGGCTATTTTTTCAATCTGTTGAAGCCAAATTATCGCTAGAGACATGTGCAACAATTAAAATCTTTAAACAAATTGTTTTAGAAGCAAAATGTTGGAATTTTTTTTTTCATGCTTTTTGAACGTATTTTCCACAAAACTAAGTCTTTTTTGCTTTCTGTTTGATCTATAATATGCTTCTCAGTTTCTTCAATAAATTTCATTTGAAAAGAAAACAATCATAATACAAAACTAGCGTTTTCCAGCTTAATATTAATTTACTTCTCTACTTTGGTTTTGAAGAAACATTGAAAAAGAAATTATAAAACTATGGAAAAAAATATAATTTTGAAATGTTAGTTATGAAAAGTTTTAAGTAAAACAAGTAAGAAAGTCTAAGTTCGGGCGGAGCCGAACATTAAATACCCTTCGCAAATATTAAATAAATGTGTTTTCACCTTTCCGAAACCTACCGCTAGATGGTTAGCCGGGGTGTATCAATTTTGAGTAATTTAGCGTCCTTAAATTTCGAAATATTGCAGTTTCAAGCATTTCTGAAATTTACCGTTATATAAAAAGCGGCCGTAATTTTAGTCCGATTTCAATAATTTTCAACATTTTGCTTTCATGTGGCAAGCACAATAAAAATACCGAGTTTGGTACAAATTGGTTGAACGGTTACCGATATATATATATGTCATCATAAGTGGGCGGTGCCACCCCCATTTTCCAAAATTTTATCATAAGCGTATTTCTTGATAAAGCATTGTTGCAAGCATCAATTTTGAATAAATTAGCTTTAATATTTACTGATTTATCGAAGATTTCGTATTTCTCCAAATTACCGTTATATGGGATGTGGGCTTGGTTATTGTCCGATTTTAAAAATTACCAAGGCCAATAACTGTGCCAAGTTTGGAAGAAATCGGTGCACCGGTTGCCAAGATATACACATGTAACAATAAGTGAGCGTGGCTGCGCCCATTTTTCAAAAATTTATAATATTCTTATTTTTCGTCTAAAAATTATTGTAAATATCAATTTTGAGTGAATAATCTTCAGTAGTTACTAAAATATCGCAGTTTTCGAATTTCTGAAAATTACCGTTATATGGGAGGTAGACGTGGTTATTGTCCGATTTTTCCCATTTTCAATACCATCCGTCC
>NW_023465442.1:3677-6809 GCF_013731165.1 Rhagoletis pomonella | reverse complement strand
GAAATAAAAAATAATTTAAGTAGTGCTCAAAGCGCTCAAAGTTTTCCTTGTATTTTATATGGAGAAAAAAAACTTTTCGTAGAAATAGTGTAGAATTCTTGAAAATCTATATTTTTCGATCGGAAAACTTTACTTATCTTCTGGAGATTCCCAGTAATAATACTCAATTGTTTCTTTAACAATTTTTTCATGATAACTATATTTTATAGTTGCTCTTAGAAAATGCAATGGGGGGACCAATAAAAAATCTTTAATCATAAAAAATGGTTAAATAAACAATTGGATATTAATACTGGAAGTCTCCTGAAGAGAACCACAGTTTTCCGTTCGATATTGATTTTCAAGAGTTTTATACCATTTCTACGAAAAGTTTTTTTTTCTCCATATAAAACACATGGAAAACTTTGAGCGCTTTGAGCACTCACTAAATATTTTTTAATTTCAAAATAAAAAAATAGGGGTATATTTTTTTCGATATAGATCAATCCTAGGGTGTGCCGGCATTAAAACTCCGACTTTATTTTTTTGGACCACTCTAATGTACATATGTGTGTAAACTTTATGCCAAACTATCATTATTTTAAATTGTATTTGCATCTTCATAAAAGGAGAACAAGATAAAAAATTTAACAAAAACTACAAACTAATGAAAATTATGTGAAGATTTACCTTATTTTCGTTTATTTGCTCGCAAAGAACATCACCGATCATGCCGATTTTCGCTATATTTTACGATTTTTTGTTTTAAGTTTTCACGAAATCTAGGAGGTATATTGGCCAAACGGACTTCAAATTCGGATTCTGTGGGTCGAAATGCATAACCCTTGGTAGGTCCGGTCAAATGCACATCACACTAATTTTTTTTGCGTGCCGGTGTTATTAGTGCGAGAGCTTCTTCAGGCGAAATATCTTTAGGACTCTTCTTTGCCAATCTGACCTTCTTAATAGCAGTACCTCTTTCTGGAGAAGCACTTAAAAGCTCATTAAGTAGCGTAGCTGAAGATCTCATTTTTAGTTCAGTGGCCAAAAAAAATACATCTGGTTCGATAACTTCCGAAAGCTCATTAGCTTTCTTCATTTTAACCTTTTGGCAACAATCTTCAAAACTTTTAGCTGGCCTACCAGCAGAAAATGTCGGCTTACCAAACTTAGAACACACAAATTGTGACAAGTCTATTTCAAACTCGAGCCGATCTTTATTTGCAGTCACAAACCGCTCTCTTTTTCGGAAAACTTTTGTCCACTTTAGTTCTGAATTAACTTCGCCCGTATGATTTCAATTTATCAAATTTGATTCTATCACTAGATCCTAGACTGATATTACCTGGTACAAAATCCATTATTCCATCAAGTCTTTCATTTTTAGGGGTCGACAGCCAAAAATCAAAAATTTCCTGCCTTGAAATTTTAGGAGTCATTTTGAAAATTGAAAATAAATGTATGGGTGCCGCAGCTAGCCGCAGAATTTGTTTGTGGATTCTATTAGTATATACATCAGTTGAGAGAATAAGTATAGTAAGTGATCTATATTCCGCCATATAAGAAAGATTTCGTCTACAAAAACAAAAATAATAATAATTTGGTCCTCACCAAAATGATTAAAACGTTATCAGCTCCAAAAAAATATGTGCGTCCACTACGGTAATAATTTTTACATTTCCTGAATTTTCTTACTTAAAACAATGACGGAGAAAGAAATGAAGTTAAAACAAAGTTTATTTAAACAAGTTATTGAGCCTTAAAAATACTCAGTTTTCGTTGCACGCACAATTTCATTTTTCACTTATTGCATTCTATGACTTTTGGATACCGTTATGTTTATATGTAGCCAAATTTTTTCAAACAAAGTTGTATTTACTCTTAAGTAGACAATATTCTTGCATATTTGATAAAAATTTTATTGAAAAATTAAAAAAAAAAGTTTAATTAAATTACCCTCGCTTCATTGCACATTGGACCACTGTGCCACGGTTGCCTCGTATGTATTGAACAAGAAAAACAGTCAGCAGAACGGGTCTGGGTTCAACCCTAACCTAAAAAATATGGCGGATATTATGTTGCAGGCACTTTTTAGATAAGGAAAAAATCCTGACGTGATGAAGGAACACGGAAATCAAATTCGTGTTAAACGCATCAAAATACAAGAGAAGAGAATACATACATATGTATCGTTGCCAGATTGTGATACTTTTTTTGTGGGTCTCTGTTATGTATACAAAGCCACTTAACAAAAAAATTCGCCGCTCGGGAATCAGACGATCCTTTCCTGCGCTGAACGCGAATTAGAAGTCCCTTGTGCTCCATTATGTTTTCCTAACCACAAAAACCGAGCTTCTCACATAATATCCACCATGTTTTTTGAGGTGAGGACTTCAAAAATACATAGCAGCACATATATTTCGTTCCCAGATCCTGACACTAAATCGGTTATTTTGAAATATGTGTTTTATAAAGCAAATTATTCCGTTTCCAATGTTCAATGTTTATTTGAAAAAAACTTTTAACAAATAAGCTTTTATCAATGTTATTGTGGCTTATTAACATTTTATTTTTTAATATTTTTATTGAGCTTTGTACCACGATTGTTTATTAGGAAAAATTGAAAAAGCAACAAAGTCTAAGCGGTAGAAGTTATAGCAGCTATTTCGGAGATCACCACATCTCCTCATCAGACTTCTTTTTTCTAGACTTCCTAATAAACAATCGTGGTACAAAGCTCAATAAAAATATTAAAAAAGTAGCTTTTAGTTTAATTCGCTTGCTGGGCTTAAAATCGCACCTTCAGAAAACGATACCTATAGAAATGTACGATGCCTGAACTACTAACAAGGGAAACTTTTTAAATTGATACTTTTTCGCCATTTTACTTTTTAGTTGATTTTGATAAGCTGGGATTAACAGACGAGTCAAACCCGCTGGGTGATTTACCACCCATATTGACCAGACAGTTCAGTCGGTCAACAGGACATTTGCTAGGAGATTATGTGGCTCGGTACCTTCACTACAAAAGTAAGCGTGACTTAGCTGCTCAGAATAAACCCTTGGTCAAGAAATCTCCGTACTTTCAAATAAAAGAAGAGGCCCCGGAGGCAGAAAACTTGGAGCTGCCCCGACTTCCAGAACGTTTTAAGC
>NW_023465442.1:0-3577 GCF_013731165.1 Rhagoletis pomonella | reverse complement strand
AAAAATTGTTTTGCAAAAGCTTTACCATGACAGTTTAATAAAGGTCGCTCACAATCGATGGCATATTTCTGCAATTGCATAAATTTGTCAGCTCTTATGCACCGAAACGCGAATAGCCCTAATATTTAGTTAGAAATAGAATGGAATTGCAATAGTTAGGAATGGAATTAGAAATTGTAATAGAAATTAAATTAATTGTAAAAGATAAGAGCAAATGCCAAAAAACAGGTGAACTCAGTTGTAGGCATTTTTTAGCAATCAGCTGATAGTGTTTTACTTAGAAAACTTCACGATGATCTCAAGCTTTGAAGTGACACAAAAGACGGTGAGGCACGTGATCTTAATTTTATTTCTAGATTAAGTCATTTTCCAAAGATATTTGCATTTATTTTCACGACGCAAGTGAATAAAAAATACAAACTATAACAGGGAAAAAATTAAAAAATAACAGATTTCTTTAATTGAATTTTTATTAAAGAAAAGAATTAAGCTCATAACGACGAAAATCCATAGAAAAATAAAAATGGGAATGATTAAATGAAAAGGAGGAGGCATTTTTGTGTGCGAGATACATACATACTATGTTTGTACATATGTATGAGCAGGAAAGAATGTTACTCATACGCCTGCACGGATATGGTCATGATACTTTTGTAAAAGATCAGCCTTTATATAAATGAAAACAATTTACAAAAAAACTGCTATTTTTTAATTTGCTTCCTGTTAGAGTTTGCATTTCTTTATTCACGATGCAAATTAAAACAAAAAAAATACCTTTGAAAAATTACCTGCTCTGGGAAAAAGTAACAAATCCGTAATACATTACACAAAACTAAGTGTTTTTTTTGTAATTTCAGCGTCACTGCAGTGTAATTATATGTCATTAAAATTCTAATATTTACGTTTGCCGTATTTACAGCGAATTTCGAAAAATTATGATGAACAAATTTTGCACCTACAACCGTATCTTCACGTTCTTCAGTAATTCAGCCGGTGTTGCATCCTGATCAAAAGCAACCTATCTACCCTGGCGTATACGCCGTTTTCTTCACCGTTTGAGGCCTTCGATCGTATTTTAGAAAAATGTGTGCAAGGATAGTCTGATTCCCGAACCCCGACACTATTTTACAGAGTTATACAGTCACACAATCGGGAATCAGACATTTCTTTCCTTATGCGCTGAGCACGAATCAAAAGTCCGTTTTGCTCCATTACATTAGGATTTTTTCCTAACCCCAAAAAACCTGGCAGTGGCTGTGCCATCGCTTATTTCCTATTTCCCTTTTAGTAGTTCTGAAAATTCTTATATAAGTATTTCTTTTACCTATATATGTTCTTGTGTGCGGTTCTAAAAATACTCTTTGAGCACTCCTTATAATATGGAAAACATTCACCAGGCGCTTTGTGTCCTTCTCCTATCTCTTGAGCACGCACATATTCAGGTATAAGATCAGCGAAGGGTGAGCTAGTAGCGCTGTATTAAGAACAAATAGTAAGTTTTTTCTGTGATATTTTACTTCTAAGTTTAACTTACGTTAAAAAAAGTTTCGCTATTTCACCGAACACTCCATAATGTTCAATTCTCTGGGAGTGCACTTCACATATGGTACGTAGTAAGCATGCCTTGCCATTAATACCGAATGTGCCCAATAAATCTTCTAACGCTCCATAGAGTAAAACTCTGCAAAATATAGAGTAATTATGTTGGAGTATAAATACAATATGTACATACATTTACCTCTCCCCGCCGTGAAACACGTGCTTAAAACGTTCTGGAAGTCGGGGCAGCTCCAAGTTTTCTGCCTCCTGGGCCTCTTCTTTTATTTGAAAGTACGGAGATTTCTTGACCAACGGTTTATTCTGAGCAGCTAAGTCACGCTTACTTTTGTAGTGAAGGTACCGAGCCACAAAATCTCCTAGCAAATGTCCTGTTGACCGACTGAACTGTCTGGTCAATATGGGTGGTAAATCACCCAACGGGTTTGACTCGTCTGTTAATCCCAGCTTATCAAAATCAACTAAAAAGTAAAATGGCGAAAAAGTATCAATTTAAAAAGTTTCCCTTGTTAGTAGTTCATGCATCGTACATTTCTATAGGAATCTTTTTCCTTGCAGGCTGAAGGTGCGTTTTTAAGCCCAGCAAGCGAATTAAACTAAAAGCTAATTTTTTAATGTTTTGTACCACGATTGTTTATTAGGAAGTCTAGAATAAAGAAGTCTGATGAGGAGATGTGGTGATCTCCGAAATAGCTGCTATAACTTCTACGGCTTAGACTTTGTTGCTTTTTCAATTTTTCCTAATAAACAATCGTGGTACAAAGCTCAATAAAAATATTAAAAAGTGAAATGTTATTAAGCCACAATAACATTGATA
Source organism: Rhagoletis pomonella (assembly GCF_013731165.1). Taxonomy (NCBI): domain Eukaryota; kingdom Metazoa; phylum Arthropoda; class Insecta; order Diptera; family Tephritidae; genus Rhagoletis; species Rhagoletis pomonella. The sequence continues at coordinate 1,203 of NW_023465442.1, read as the reverse complement.
AGAGCTAATTTGTTAAAAGTTTTTTTTTTTTCAAATAAACATTGAACATTGGAAACGGAATAATTTGCTTTATAAAACACATATTTCAAAATAACCGATTTAGTGTCAGGATCTGTGAACGAAATATATGTGCTGCTATATATTTTTGAAGTCCTCACCTCAAAAAACATGGTGGATATTATGTGAGAAGCTCGTTTTTTGTGGTTAGGAAAAAATTCTGACATAATGGAGCACAAGGGACTTCTAATTCTCGTTCAGCGCAGGAAAGGATCATCTGATTCCCGAGCGGCAAATTTTTTTTTAAGTGGCTTTGTATACATACCAGAGACCCACAAAAAAAGTATCACAATCTGGCAACGATACATATGTATGTACTCTCTTCTCTTGTATTTTGATGCGTTTAACACGAATTTGATTTCCGTGCTCCTTCATCAAGTCAGGATTTTTTCCTTATCTAAAAAGTGCCTGCCACATAATATCCGCCATATTTTTTAGGTTAGGGTTGAACCCAGACCCGTTCTGCTGACTACACACAAGGCAACCGTTGAGCAACGTGTTGAGGCAACCTGTTTTTCTTATTCAATACATACGAAGCAACCGTGGAGGCAACCATTGCGGCAACCTCAGTAGTGTGTGCTCTGTTATAAAATAAAAATGCGGAAGAATATTTTGTTTTCTACAAAAACACCTTTTCAGCTCAATTGTTTTCATGGAACTAAGCCAATAAACATACACAACGATACACATGAGGCAACCGACACTGCAAGGAATACAAAATATCCAAAGATTGTAATTTTCGGGCAACACACAGTGGGAAATTCTCTTAATCTAGCACGAAAAACCCCTAGCTTTCGTTTAAAGTAGGGATGCCCAAATCAGCACATATGTGTCGCGGGCGACTGCGCGTGCAAAGCTTTGCACACCGGTGCTGGGCAAGCGCGGAAGCAAAAAGTTATCGGAAGGGGAAAACGAAGTCAACAGGATAGTGAGATTGTATGTGTGACAGTGATGGAAAATGAGTGTGCATTGTGCCATTTTCGGCCCTTTCGGAAGCAGCCGGCACCTTCAGCACAATCGATTAATTTTCGGCACTATTTTTGCGTAACTCAATGCAACTAATAAATATTTCTTTTGGATCCGCAATTAAAAATATTTTTAAATTAGTGTTTTGCCGGCTCGAGGTCAATTTTAAAAAATTCTTTT
>NW_023465441.1:0-8801 GCF_013731165.1 Rhagoletis pomonella | reverse complement strand
ATCAATATATCGTACTTTAAGATCCGCCTGTAGTGCCGGATTTAAGACGAAAAATGTAAAAAGGCGACCGCTACGTGTGGCCAAAAAAAAAAAAACAAAATTCCAGGTTGCCTTGCCAAAATACTTCAGACTCAGGAGTGTATGGCGAACTTTTTTCTAATACGATCACACATATTTCATAATGAAAATAATTTAATTAATGGACATGTTTCAAATAAATATTAATGAGGCTGTAATCTGGTAATTGCTATATTTTGTTAAGACTTTTTAATAACTCAATCTGTATGAAATTGTATATAGACGCATATGTACTTGATAAATAATCGAGAACTGTACTCACTCAAATATTCTAACTCTAGAAATAATAGAATTAAGTAATATTAAAGAATCCTTAAAAAATAGTGAAGTGCAATAAAATTTTTAAAGCTAAATAAATCTCTAATAGTTGTAAGTATTTTTGATATAATTTCTAAATTTTATGAAGTATGAAAGTAGCAAAATTTTACATTATGTAAACAAAATATTTTTACTTCAACTAATTCCTAGACATACCAAGCATTGATTCAATTTCTTAATTAAGTAGATAAGTGTACAAAAGCGCACTAAATTGTTTACAAGAACACACAAATAAACCAAAGAAAATTCGTGTAATACATTTGTATATTTAAGTGATAATAAATACCTTAAATTGACAATTAGTAATTAATTAACAGTATAAACGCCCATCTATGACACCTACAAAAACAATAAGTGTATATATGTAAGTAGAATTAAACCTTCAATTAAGCATTTAAATAAAGCGAATAGCAGTGAATAGAGAATGCATACATACATACATACATAAGTGTGTAGTGCTATGTGTGTAGAAAATTTTATGTAGAATTTATATTTTTGTGTGAATATGTATTTAAGTATGTTTGGATAAATGTAAACTATTTATTGAAAATATCCAGAGTATACTAGATACTTATGTATGTATATACTAGGTATATGTATGTATGAATCTAAGTGCAAACTAACTCAATTAAGTTTAAATAAATTACAAAATATCGAATAACAAAATTTATTTTTGATAACGGAGTTTGTTTTCTGTGTAGTATTTATAGAATTTCAAGGTGTTGAATATTAGAATTTTATTTGGAGTGAGTACACTAACTTGCTTATTTACAAAACGGCACTTAAACTCAGCACTGTCGGCGCTGGCAGATCTGGGCATCGATTTGCTACTGGTGACACTTGTAGACTAATTGTTAAGAAGCAGGGTAGTTCAGGTCGATCTGGTAGGGATATCGACGAGTAGATTTGTCAATAGGGGTACCCACCCACAAGGTAGAGTATGCTGACGACCTCGCATTAATCGCAAGTGTAAAATTTCCGCAAAACATTATCTGATGTTATGCAGGAATTACTAAGGAGGGTGGAAATGTGGGACAACGAAAATGGCTTAGGAGTAAACTCAAGCAAAACGGAGCTTATATTATTTACCAGAAGGTACAAGGTTCCAAGAATAAAGGCACCTACTATATCAAATTCGGAACTTATTTACAACCAGTGAATCGGCGACTCATACTGGATAAAAAATTAAAAGACATGTGAACGTGTGCACAAAGCTACGGTTGCCTTCTACACCTGTAAAAGTGCAATCAGGCAAAAATGGGACTTAACCCCCAAAATAGCCCATATACTGTTGTATTTAGAAAAATAAATAATTTTATATGGAGTGGCGGTGTGGTGGCCTGTTCTGACCAAGAAATCAATCACCATCACGCTACAAAAAATACAGAGGATGGCCCTACTGTGGATTAGTGGAACCCTACGAACAACACCCACGGAAGCGATGAATGTAATGTTAAACATACTATCCGTAGACATTATGGCAAAGCAAACTGCATCTTTCGCAGCAGTCAGACTGCGGAATCTATCGGCATAGTCTTCCCGAAATTATTATGGATTATTAGGTGCCGGCAACGGCCTTTAACAATGGCTATAAGGCAGAAATCCACAGCAGAAAACAATGAAACCGAGCCTAAAGCCGAGCCGAGAGGAGACTAGCGACAGAGTATGACGCAATAACATGCCAAGCGGCTTTAAAATCTCTAGATTCTGTAACATGCAACTCGGAAATTGTAGTGAGCTTAACATGATGGCAGAGCAGTTCACTTTTCACCTGGTATGGGTGCCGGGATACAGAGGTATACTGGGCAATTAGATGGCGGTTGGCTTGCAAGCAAGGGCACTTCCCTTCCATTTTCGCCGTCTTTGAAGAATGTTGTGCATGCCACTCGCTACCTGCAGGCTCAACATATTGGGAGGCAAAAGTTGGAAACAGCTGGAAACCCCCAATACAGCAAAGCTTATGTGGCCGGATTGGGATGCGAAAAATCGAAGGAACTACTAATGCTTAGCAGGGGAGAAATCTTTTTATACACACGTCTTCTGACCGGTTACATCACTCTAGGTACGCACGCGGGGAGACTCGGGGTGCCATTCAACGACTTCTGCAGGAGCTGCAAAGATGTGGAGTAGCCAGAATTAGTAAAGCACCTACATTACGAATATCCTGCACAGGGAAAGAGCAGACTGAGGCACCGCAATCATTGGAAACCTGAGCGATATAGCGGGCATAAAGATAAGGCAATTTCTCAAAATTGCCAACTCCACACTCTGGTTTGCATAGGCGAATGGGGGGAGCTAACGTGATCCCTTGTGGTACCAGCAGCCACTGTAACATAATCTAACCTTGACTTAGTATAAACATTATAGCATACATTAAGCAGCCATTTGAGTCACCAGCCATCCACTATTTCCGCTACATACGTCATGAGCATTTTTCAATTCACCACCACCGCTAAAAAAACCTAAGTGCGCCTGGGCCACACTGGAGAAGTGAAACTTACGTTACATATCTACTTTGTCTCCCAACCAATGTACATACTATATACATACAAACATACATCTGCTTTTGCTTAAGGTTATATTTTTGGTATTTTTCTATCTAGATCCCTACGTCTTCCGCTGTTCTTTCTAATCACATTTATTTTATTCTGTTTTCCTTTATCTTCATTTTTATCTTTATACTCTATCGATAACAAAACCGATAAAAATATCGATAAAATCGACGACAAATTCGATAGAAATTTCGATAGCGAAATCGGTAATAATGTTGGTAGCAAAATCGATTAGCAAATCGATAAAAATATTAAAAACAAAATCGGTAAAAATATCGATAACAAAATCGATAAATAATCGATAACAAAATCGATAACAAAACTCGGTTAGAAACTCGACAAAAATATCGATAAAAATATGAATAGCAAAATCGATAAATAATCGATAGCAAAATCGATAACAAAATCGATAAATTATTAAAGTTCGATAAAAATATGGATAACAAATTCTATAAAAATATCGATAACAAAAAAGATAAATATAGCGACTATTATATCGATAAGTCCCGCGAAACCCGAAAATCTCGAAATAGTCGCCAAATTGAGTCTTGAGATAGAGATCTATATCCTTTTCTCTATAATTACCCCTATTTTAATCTTCCTTCCTGTATCTTCATCTTTACTTTTATCGGTATCTTCATCCTCATCTTTGTCTTTATATTTAACTTTGTTTTTACTTTTATGTTTATCATTTCCTTCACCTACATATTCCTCTTCACCTTTGCCCTTAAATAAGTAGTGTTTAAACTTACTTTAATTTTAATTTTTGCCTTTATCTTTACACATCTTTGTTTTTGTTTTTATGTTTACCTTTGCCTTTATCATTTTCTTTAATTATTTACGTATGTACTTACCATTACTTTCATTCTTGTATTGATCTTTTTCTAAGTGTTATTCTTTAACCTTTTAAGTGTCCCAATTATAGACTCTGCAACACCGCTGTATCCAAATTACCACACTTAACCAAAAAAATACTAAAAACCGCCGTAAAGTTAACATTTTTTGTTTACCATTTGCAACTGAAATGAAAAAATGTTAATTTTAACATTTCGACACTATCATTTTTACGTGAAATTTATGCACATGAAACACGTAAAATTCACATGGCTATCATGTATTATTGATATGATACTCATGTATAATTAACATGATATTTATGTAATACTTACGTGACAGAAACGTTAAAACTACATTCAAAAATTGTCAATTGTCACTTACGTGACAGTAACGTTAAAACTACATTTAAAAAATGTTAATTTCAAATGATACTTACGTGAGGGTAACGTTAAAAGTACATTTAAATAATTATGATTTGAAATGAAAATCTCATCAAATTGAAATTATTTTCAATAAATTTATTAATTTTTTTTAAATAAATAGGCATATATTTACATATTTTTAATATGAATAAAGAGGTACTAAAAACTCTTATTTCTTATAACAGGAGTTCCTTCGTAAATGTAGTACAAATGAATAGGTGGGATTGTGAAAAACTCAACATTTTTTAATTCAATAACATTGTTTATACAACCAACTTTGTACGATTGATAGTGCTCTAAGAAACCAATAATTTCATATTTGTGGGCCCCCTTATTTAAACTTATAAGTATTTCTTTTATTTCATATAGTTCAATGACTTCGTCAGTAGTTATTGTTAAAAAGTGGCCCTTTTTATACGTCGTTCCCTTAAAGTTTACTAATTTAACTTTTAAATTATTTGCGAACAAAGATTCAAAATCTCGAAAATTCACGATATTGTTAAAATACCTACAATCTTTAATCCGAAAATACTCAGTTTGTTCATATTGCGTTTGGTTAGGAAACCCATCATTATGGACCCTTATAAATATTGTAAACTTTAAAGATGCTTTCATGCTTATATTTTTTCTGGAAGTAATACTTCTTGCATACATTTTTGCTTCCTTGTGCTTAGATTCGAATCGAAAATTCCATAAGTATTTAAGAGGGCCTGATTGTTTTATGACACGCACATAATGATTTAAAAAGTGAAATTTAGGTTTAAGGGGCTTGTGAAACAATTCCAAATACTTTTCATTATGGGATTTTATTAAAGAGTCTAACTTAATTAAATAATTTATATCAAATGAGCTGCTATTAATCATTCCAATACGTTACCGTGACATGTAAACCGTGTCATGTCAACCGTTACCGTGACTTCAGACGAAGTGGAATTGGTAGCTGGCGAGTCAAGAGATTGATTTTCAATCCAATTTTTGATATTTGAGTTCATACTTAGAGTCGGAACATATTCTTCTGGAAACTAAAAAGAAAATCGTTAATATTTAAACAGATTATAGTAGTTACAACTTTATAAATAAATATATTACGTTATTGTGCTTCCAAAGCCTAAAATTTTTCCCCTTAGTTCTGCTCTATAAGCGATATTTTCGTTCCCTGGAAATACCAACGCCAAGTTGTCACAGTTTATGTACTTCAGCCATTTATATGTGATTCCAGAAGCTCTTTAGATGGGTCAGTAAAAACATTATCCATTATGAAAGGTTTTTATTTATAAAATAAAACAATTACCATAAAACTTGTGGTAAGCGGCTTCTATGTTCATCTCTTTTAATAAGTCTTTTAATCGCTGATCTCCTCCTGATTGAGTTTGGACAATCTAGGAAAACTACATCATAGTATTATGATCAGTCAATGTTGTTACAGCTTTAAGTTATACAGACGTGTAAAAACATGTCTATTATAGAAAATCATTTCTTACCTGTTCTAAATTTCCACTTAATATTGCATACTGAGCAGAATTCGTTATGATTTCTCCATTTCCACCAATTTCTACAGGCGTTGCTTCCAGAACGATATGCTGGTCCTGCGTCATTCATAGTCAGCGAAACATTTTCGCCAAATAATAAAGAATTATCACTCATTTTCACAATCTCTATTAACTTTCTGAGTTGTTTTTTATTAAATATTCTCAAAGTTTGCACTTTAAAACGACTATTAAACAATTTCAATACGATTTTCAATAGATCTAGCGTTTTTTATTCTTTGCATGCGCGAACATGAGTGTCAACTGCTGTTGTCATTTTAATATGAGAATAATATAAAAATGCGGATTTAACAATTTTCATATCAATTTGACGTGAAACCTGTTGTTTTGATCATTTTCAATGTTAATATGACATTTTTTGGCGAAATGTAAAATTGATAATACAGAAATGTTAGTTTTACTTGAGACTTTTCTTTCGGTGCACACACATGTCCCGATTATCGAGGCATTACTATGGTGTGAATTTAGATTTTTTTATCCGCAATAAATGATTCTAAAACTGCACCAACACCAACACGAGCACACAAAACTAATCCACCAATATCAAAATCGATTCGAAAATAATCGTAAAAAAGTTGCGCATACGCCACGTGCAACACAAAATACTCGATGTGTGATGCAACAATATAACGATGCGAAGGACATAAAATGTGGCATTTGCAACGCCTAATTCACCATATCATGCATTCAAGCGCACTGGCAATGTAAGGCGTGAATAAAAAAAAAGCACGCAGTGAAAATCGAAGAAAAAAGTAAAAAAAAAAAAAAACGAAAGCGGGCAAAACCCACTCGAAGCGAAAACACAAACTTCAGCAGACTGCAAATATTATGCCAATGCAAGCATTTTTCGAATGGGTGGGGTGAATGGCGCATGCATGTATGTTTGTATGCATGGCTTTTGTATGTTGCTGGTATCAGCAGCGCGCTCACACGATTCACTTCTGATTTTCCATTTTCATTTAATTTCCACTCAATTGAACCGGCTATGCGTGTAACTAAGTGTGTGTGAGCGAGTGATTGCATCTGTTTGTGTGTCCGGTGGCCACTTTAAACGTATGTATGTATGCCGGCAAGCACATGGAAAGAATACAAGAGTGCACTATGCACACACTAACACACAGCCATACATCTATGAATATACACACGTAATCTCCGTATGCAGCATTGTATGTAAGCACTTGAAAGGGTGTGTGAGTGCAAAAATATCCATGCATGCAGAAGTCCAGTGCGCGCTGGATAGAGTACAAGTGCCAACGATTTGAGGCAATAAAAATACTACACTGAATGCGCTTTTCAGTGTTGAACTGAAAAAGGCGCAATAAAAAAACGTTTGAATGAACGAACTGTAGGCATTAGAGGTCGATAACTAGGTATATGTGGCGTGTACAAAAAAACAGGTAATTGTGCAAGTGCAGCGAGCTGCGGCGCTACCAAATGCCCACAGCAATGTTTGTTACAACATCAACACTCACTTTCACGTATGTACTCAATAAAATTTACAGCTTGACAACAGAAAAATTTTGCATACAAGTTTGCTAGCATATGTGCATATGCACATATGTATTTGTGTAAATATGTATGTGCGTGCATTAGTACACCTCACAAAAAAACAAAAAAACATTGCTGCTTCCCCAAGCGAATCATAAAATTTAGTCTTTTTTGGCTACCACTAATGGGTTTTATCATAATTAGGGGTCATTCGATAACTGGAGCGCATTGAAAATATTTGTAAAGTAAGTGCACCTAGGCCACACTGGTGAAGTGAAACTTACGTTATGTACATACATACATCGGCGTAGCCAGAATGAAATTTAGGGGGGGGGCTCGACCCTATTAAGCTGGCATTTCAGGGTACGAGCACCCCCCTGCCCCTACCTGGCTACGCCCATGCATACATACACACATCTGCTTTTGCTTAGGGTTATAATATATTTTGGCTTTTTTCTATCTAGATTCCCTGTGCCCCTGTTCGTTCTAATTACAATTATGTTATTCCCTTTTCCTTTATCTTCATTTTTATCTTTATACTTTATCGATAATAAAATCGATAGTAACATCAAACAAAATATCGATAACAAAACAAACTTTTCACTGAACAGTTTTACTCAGGTACCTTAACAGTTACAACTTTTATTATAAAAATCGCTCTTTAACAATTATTTTTATTTTAGATATTTATCTAAATAATCAAAAATACTAAGTTTTTTAATTTTGTATTTTATATGTCTTAGATAACAGTTATTGAAGACTAAGTGGCGATTAAGTGATGACTGTCTGTCCGTCCGTCCGTCCGTTCGTCTGTGCACACGATAACTCGAGTAACGAAACTTGGTACGTGCACTTCTTTCGAGCGTAGGACGGATAGTATACCGCTGCACCAATTTCTTCCAAACTTGGCACAGTTGTTGGCATTGGTACCAAATATCAAATGTCCGAAATTTTTTAAAATCCACATCCCATATAACGGTAATTTAGAGGAATACGAAATCTTCGATCAGTATATCAGTAAACATTAAAGCTAATTTATTCAAAATTGATGCAGACAACAATTCTTTACCAAAAAATACGTCTATGATCAAATTTTGGAAAATGGGAGTGGCACCGCCCACTTTTGATCACATATATGTATCTCGGTAACCATTATACCAATTTGTACCAAACTCGGTATGGTTATTGTGCTTGCCACATAAAAGCGAAACGTTGAAAATTATTGAAACCGGACTAAAATTACGGCCTCTTTTCATATAACGGTAATTTTTAGAAATGCTTAAAACTTCAAAATTGATACACCCCGGCTTTCCATGTAACGGTAACTTTCGGAAAGGTGAAAAACATATATTTAATACTTGCGCCGGGTATTTAATGTTCGGCTCCGCCCGAATTTAGATTTTCTTACTTGTTTAAAAACACTTTACAGCTACATATTAGGGATACACATACATATGTATGTACAATGTAATACCCAAGGTACATTGAATAGGTAGTATCAGTAGAGCAGCTGATTTGATTTATTTTCAAATTATTTGGTCTCGAAAATGTCAAATATT
>NW_023465440.1:0-8803 GCF_013731165.1 Rhagoletis pomonella | reverse complement strand
CTGTGTAGCCAGCCACCTGAATGTTAACCAGTTCAGTGTTTTATTAGGCTGGTTGGGGATTTGCGCCACTGATAAGGCCGGCGGCGGAAACTGCACGAGTGGGGAGTGAAGACAAAATCTGGTCTGCGCAAAAATACCTAAAAAACTTGTTGCCAGAAGGTGGATATCCGGTTACAAAAAGTAGCCCGTTGCCAGTGTAAACAGATTCCGTCGGCAAATAATGTTGTTTGTTTAAACAAAAAACGTCAATGTATTGGCATTAGCGAAATTTAGGCAAACAATTGATTTTATGGAAGACAAAATTTAATCTACGAGCAAAATGGTTCGAAATAAAACAAGGTAAACAAAAGATGAAGCGAAATCTCGCAGCAAGAGCGTACAAGGTCAAGTTAACAAACCTGATTAATTAATTATTCAATGGATTTACCTTTTTTGCCAGCTAATATAATTTCACACAATACACTCTTTGAAATACGACTAGAAGGATTTCCGGTAACTACATACATTATACCTGCAGTTCTAAGGCCTCTTTAGGCTTGAAATGCAAACCGATTACTCGCGTTTTTGCCGAAATTACTCAAACCACTTATAAGTTCATAGCTTACTGGGTTTTTTCAGTACCGGAAGTTAGAAAACAGAAAATTATAGGGTGCATAAAATATCATATGTCGTTTCCTCAGGCAAGAAATAGACCAATCATATATAAGTCAGTGCAAGGAAAGCTTAACGTCGAAAAGCTGCAATCACAGCAGACAGCCAACTCGACACTCACAACTGCCCTCAGAGAGCGCTCTTCAACAAACCGACATATGCGAGCAGTGGAACCACATCTCCCGCTCACTAAGTACCGCCGCCGAAGAAGTAGTCGGATTTCAGCGATCCCGAAAGAACAACTGGTACGATGAGGAGTGTCAAGAAGCTGCAGAGAAAAAAGATGCCGCCTACAGGGCCACGCTGCGATCGTGAAAGTGAGCTTTTCGGTGACAGAAGAAACCGTTTTTCTTCAAACAAATATATTTCTTGTTTGGCGCTGTAACCTTCCGGGTGGCTTACTTGCGGAAAAAATCTTCTGGCGTTTTTCGGCCAGTATTTCAAGCTCTTCCTACCCTTTACGGAAAATGCGTCGCGCTTCCCTTTTTAACTCTCTATATAGATTCCACACAGCTCGCGCTGCTCCTGAAAATCGCGTTAATTTTTAATATTTTTTTTTGCTGACGGCGCTAGACATTTTCCTTAGTATGAAAGTAATTATTCAGCATAAGGACTTTAGATATATAGAAGGAAAGGTCAGCAAAAAAAAAAATATTTAAAGTCAACGCGATTTGCTATTTTCTAGCGTCTTGAAATTTGCACTTTAACCTACTAAAATTAAATGGGCTATAAAACAGCGTCTATCGTCTATTAAGAGGGTACGTCCGTACATTTAAGGGGCATATACATAAATCGTAGTAGTTGTAGTTAATTCTGGGGCACAGATTATGCATCATTATAGCGTTTTTCCAAATCAGATAATTTTCTCAAAATATTTTCATTTTAGGTTTGCATTGCGAGCGATAAAAATTAAAACCTTAACTTGGAAAATGTTACTAATGTACGCTATTGCGTATGAGTAACATTATTTCCAGCTCCTATTTCAATGGGGTATAGTCATGGCGCTGGGTATGCAGTTACAGTTGCATGGCTATACTCAATCCCGACTCTTGCGTCCTCGTTCGCGCACTCTGGGCAACGTGAGCAACCCATGTGCGAGATGCGGTAACCAATCCGAGTGGAGCCTTGGGTCACGGCAGAAAGAGAGGGAGCTTCGGTGGGGCCACTCTGACTTATTCGGTTTAAGGGCTCACTGAAGTCTGCAGCGTCTGTTCACCAGTAGGTGCGGCTGCAACCGGGTGTCTTCTTGGAGCAAGCGGCTCGCTATATAAACGTGTATTTGGTTGCGAAACCACCCCCGTCCCAGCAATGGGTTGTGCGCTGGGCTTGGGACCCGCCACGTAAAAACCACTTCCAGTGAAGAAGCAAGGCAAAGCCTCGGATGAGACCCCCCTTATGATGACGACCACGGCAAATGTTTAAAGGACTACGATTTGAGGGCATGCACCTGGAATGTCCGGACCCTTAATGGGGAAGGTGCCTCTGCCCGGCTGGTTGATGTCCTCGTAAGGACAAAAGCTGACATCACCGCCATCCAAGAAATGCGTTGGACGGGGCAAGGCAAACAATGTCTGGGGCCTTGCGACGTCTACTACAGCTGCCATGTAAAGGAGCGCAAATTCGGAGTTGGATTTGTGGTGGGAGAGAGACTCCGTCGCCGAGTACTGTCGTTCACCCCGGTGGACGAGCGTCTAGCCACAATCCGCATCAAAGCGAGATTCTTCAACATCTCGCTCATCTGCGCCCATGCCCCGACGGAAGAGAAGGATGAGGCATCCAAGGATCTCTTCTATGAGCGCTTGGAGCGCACGTACGAGCGCTGCCCCCGTCATGATATCAAAATCGTGCTTGGCGACTTCAATGCCAGGGTGGGCAAAGAAGGGATCTTTGGAACCACCGTCGGAAAATTCAGCCTCCACGACGAAACGTCCGACAACGGATTGAGGCTGATCGACTTCGTCGGGTCCCGAAACATGGTAGTATGCAGTACTAGGTTCAAGCATAAAAAGATCCATCAAGCTACCTGGCCGTCTCCGGATCGAAAAACGAGAAACCAAATCGATCATGTTGTGATAGACGGAAGGCACGCTTCCAGTGTTTTAGACGTACGCACACTCCGAGCCCCAAACATCGACTGGGACCACTATCTTGTTGCAGCCAAGATACGCACCCGCCTCTGTGCAGCAAAAAATATGCGCCCAAATATGCAAGGAAAGCTTAACGTCGAAAAGCTGCAATCACAACAGACAGCCAGCGCTTTCGCTACTCGACTCTCCCACCTGCTCTCAGAGAGCACTCTTCAACAAACCGACATATGCGAGCAGTGGAACCACATTTACCGCTCATTAAGTACCGCCGCCGAAGAAGTAGTCGGATTTCAGCGAGCCCGAAAGAACAACTGGTACGATGAGGAGTGTCAGGAAGCTGCAGAGAAAAAAGATGCCGCCTACAGGACCACGCTGCGATCGGGCGCAACGTGCGCTATGTGGGACCGCAATAGGGATCTGAAGAGGGAAGCGAGACGTATTTGCCGCAACAAGAAGAGAGAGGCAGAAATACGTGAGTGCGAAGAGCTTGAAATGCTGGCCGACAGGAGGAATGCCCGAAAATTTTACCAGAGAGTTAGGCGACTTACGGAAGGTTTAAAGACCGGGGCGCACTCCTGTAAGAACAATAATGGCGACCTAGTAACTGATGTCCAGAGCGTACTTAAATTATGGAGGGAACACTTTTCCGCCCTACTAAATAGTAGCAGCACGGAAAGTTGTGGAGAAGAAGAACCCGAGCCCGCAGTCGATGATGACGGAGTCGACGTTCCACCGCCTGACTATGACGAGGTACGTATAGCAATAACGCGGCTGAAAAACAACAAAGCCGCTGGAGCTGACAGCCTGCCAGCTGAGCTATTCAAGTACGGCGGCGAGGAGTTGATAAGGTGCATGCATCAACTCTTGTGCAGAATATGGTCAGATGAACGCATGCCCGACGACTGGAATTTAAGTGTGCTCTGCCCAATCCACAAGAAAGGTGACCCCGCCATTCGCGCCAACTACCGCGGGATCAGCCTTCTAAGCATAGGTTACAAGGTCTTATCGAGCGTATTGTGTGAAAGACTGAAGCCCACCGTCAATGAACTGATTGGGCCTTATCAGTGTGGCTTTAGACCTGGCAAATCCACCATAGACCAGGTATTCACAATACGCCAAATCTTGGAAAAGACCCGCGAGAAAAGGATCGACACTCACCACCTATTTGTCGACTTTAAAGCCGCTTTTGACAGCACTAAAAGGAGTTGCCTATACGCCGCTATGTCTGAATTTGGCATCCCCTCAAAACTCATACGGCTGTGTAAAATGACGTTGAGCAATACCACCAGCTCCGTCAGAATTGGAAAAGACCTCTCCGAGCCGTTCGCCACAAAACGGGGTTTCAGACAGGGCGACTCCCTTTCATGTGACTTCTTTAATCTGATGTTGGAGAAGATAATAAGAGCTGCAGAACTGAACCGCTCAGGAACAATTTACTACAAGAGCGTGCATTTGCTGGCTTATGCCGATGACATCGACATCATCGGTAACAAAAACCGCGAAGTCTGTTCTGCCTTTTCCAAGTTGGATAGGGAAGCAAAGCGCATGGGTCTGGTGGTAAACGAGGACAAGACGAAGTATCTCCTGTCATCAAACAAACAGTCAGCACATTCGCGCCTTGGCACCCTCGTCACTGTTGACAGTTACAATTTCGAGAAAGTAGAGAATTTCGTTTACTTGGGAACCAGCATTAACACCGATAATAATGTCAGCATTGAAATCCAACGCAGAATCACTCTTGCCAACAAGTGCTACTTTGGACTGAGTAGGCAATTCAGGAGTAAAGTCCTCTCTCGACGTACGAAAACCACGCTCTATAAGTCACTCATCATGCCCGTGCTGGTATATGGCGCAGAAGCATGGACAATGACAACATCCGATGAGGCGGCTCTTGGGGTGTTTGAGAGAAAGATTTTGCGGAAGATTTACGGTCCTTTACGCGTTGGCGACGGCGAGTACCGCAGACGATGGAACGATGAGCTGTATGAGCTTTACAACGATATGGACATAGTGCAGCGAATTAAAATACAGCGGCTCCGCTGGCTTGGTCATGTCGTTCGAATGGACACCGACGCTCCAGCTCTGAAAGTATTCAACTCGGAACCCGCTGGTGGTAGCAGAGGAAGAGGGAGACCCCCACTGCGATGGAAAGATCAGGTGGAGAAGGACTTGGCTTCACTTGGCGTTTCCAATTGGCGTCAGTTGGCACAGAGGAGAAACGACTGGCGTGCTTTGCTGAACTCGGCCAAAATCGCTTAGGCGGTTACCGCGCCAAAAAAGAAGAAGAAGAAGATTTCATCCAAAAATTTATATCACATTTTCATTTGACCGTTCACAACATGCTTATTTATTCATAGATTTCCATCATTAGTATCTATCTTGATTTTTTTTGCAAAAGAACACGCTTTAACACAAATGAAACAGATTAAAAAAGATTTCTTATTTTATTTTTTTTTTTTTCTTAAAGTTAGAGTTTTTTTTTTGACAAATTAAAATATGTTCCATAATCATCGACCTAATATTAAGTTTACGTATTTCGGCGTTTTTTTTGTCACTTCCACACTTCATATTTCTCTGTAGTACTATAAACACCTCACAAATGAAGCGATCATACCACAGTGTATCGTAGTCTACGCAAATTTAGGGATCTGTAATATTAGCTAGAAAAAAAAACTAATATATATATATTTTTTTTTATATCAAATCAGCAATTCATGATGGCAGATGACTTAGCGATTATAACTTACAGATTTTCCCAATATCTTTGTGACTTTCTTCACAGAAAATAGTATTTGCAAAAGTCCTACCGAGCTTCGTTGTTAAAGTATTTGGAAATTTATGATTGTATGCCGAAAAAACTTTAAACGTTGAGCCTGGATAATAGCAGATTTTTAAACTTACTTTTGCTTTCCTTTTGACATAACATACACACATACTAGCTTTAACCAGCAAACACTTTAATTAGACCAGTAATGACTATCAGCTTAAGCTAAAGTATAAGCCAGCTGCTAAAAGGTGATAGAAGTCAATTAGAAACTTTTCAAATTTCAAACCAAAATCACAACGTACTATATACGAGTATGACTGGACGGTGACGAGCAAACAAATAGGATCGGACATTTTTAAACTAATTTTGGATATTTGGATTTTGTTTATTTAATGTTTATTAGCTCTTTTATTAAAGTATAACAACAAGTGTAAAGTGTATATAACAAAAACCATTTAAGTCAAAATTTCAAATTTTAAAAAGATTTATAAAATTTCGCAGAATTTCTGCAAATGTTTATCAAAATTTCAAACTTTTTATTCCGAAGTTTAAAAAAAAAATTGGGTATGCAGTTTTGTAGCTCATTAAGTTCACGTTTGAAGTAGCTGCGATTCATCGCTGCTTTTTGGCAATTTTTTTAGCAGGCATTGTTGTGCATTTTGCTCAAAATAAAAAAAAAAAATCATCGAACATACTTTGTGTGGAAGAAAATGCGCGACACCTCAGCAAAAGCAAATACCTAGATTCAGTGGCAAGTCCTACCTCCAACTTGCACTTTTTTGTACCTACCAAATGGGCTATTGATGAAAACTGTCATGGAAAAATTCACTACAAAGGAAATGTTCTATAACAAAGTATACATATCAATCGTTTGCCTTTTTCACCTGGACTCAAATTTGAAAATAAATTTTTATTTGCAATTTTTATGCAAAATTAAAAAAAAATAACAATTATTTTTGGTCTTTATATTATAAATCGAAAATAATATTTATTTCTGATTTTTATATTATAAGACCTAGACAACAGTTATTGAAGATTTTTATTTATAAAAATCAGTCAGCGAGTTTTACTTTTAAAAGTCATCAATATAAATCAGTCACCGACTTTTATTTTTTAAATCATTCGTATAAAAGTCACTAACATTTTTCGCAGTTAAAAAGGTGTTGGGAAACAAAAGTTTACACGACTTATACAAATGACTTTTATAAGTATAATTTAAAAAATAAAGGTCAGTACCTGATCTTTTTAACACTTTTATAAATAAAAATCTTCGATAACTGTTATCTAAGACGTCTTATTTAAAAATCGCAAGTAACTGTTATTTGCAGATTATTTAGATAGAAATCAAAAATTATTGTTATTTTGCATTTGTGTATATAATAAAAGCCAGAAATAACGGTTATTTAAGGAGTAATTAAATAAAAGTCAAAAAATAATTGTTAAATAGCGATTTTTTTATAAAATTTGTAACTGGTACGGTCCCTGGCTACAACAATGCTTACCTACAAATCTTTTTTTTAATTCTGGACAAAAACTTTAAAGTTTTAATGAACATTTGTTGAAATTCGTCGAATTTTTATAAATCTTATACTACCTAGTAGCTTATTGTATTAAACCTTAATGGGTTACAAAGTTATATACCGAAAATTTTTACTAAAAATTCTGATGGAAAAGTTTGAAATTTTGAAGATATTTTATGAATTATCTTAAATTTTGTATAAAGTTCGCAATTAAGACTAACCTCGTTTTTGTTAGATAGTCAGCTATACTTTCATAAAAAAATTATAAACTTAAATAAAGAAAAAAAAGAATTTTTATAAATATATTACTGTGTACTGTGTTGTAGCTCATTGCATTAAAACTTAATAGGATACAAAGTTACATACCAAAAATTTTTACTAAAAATTCTGATTAAAAAGTTGAAATTTTGAGGATATTTTATGAATTTTCTTAAAAATTTTTGTACAAAGTTTGCAATTAAGACTATTTTAGTTTTTGTTAGACAGTCAGCTATACTTTCATAAAAAATTATAAACTTCAATAAAGAAAAAAGGAATGTCGCGTTCCTTTTCATTTTCACGCTACTGTACATACACATATGTGCTCGGACGTACGTGCTGAAAAAAAAAAATCGTAAAGCAGGTAAAGCGTAAAAGCACTAACATTAATGAAGCTGCATATGCAACGCAAGGCGTGCTAAGCTTATCTTAACGCATATCTATAAAATTTTACGTATGCAAATTGTTTTAATTTAACCAACATGAGATGATCTCTGGGCTGCTTGGCTGGCTAACTAACTAACTAACTAACTAACTTACAACTACTAATGTGGTGAGTTTACGAGTTTCGTGTTGATGGTACTTTTATGCATCGACACCGGCGCAAAGTTGTCGAGTAGGCTTGCAAGTGGTTTATTTAAAGTAAGGCTTGAGATTGTAAATGCAATCGGAAATGCTCGCATGGTTTACCGGTTGTATATTGAGCCAACAGTGCTATAATTCGATTAGATTAGAAAGTAATGTGATTATTTTCTCCAAAAAATCGCCTTTCAGGCAGAGAGTCTGCTACTCAAAATTGACATAATATTGAAGGTAAACATTTTTTAATAGCAGAAACTCGGCCCCTACCTGTCGCATCTGGAAAACTCCTCTTTTTTAGCAGCTGTTTGCATGCTTTCGCGCTAATGCCCGCATACGCTGACCACATTAGGCTCTTATGCATTGCACTTAGCACTTAGTTTTTTATTGCATTTAACTGGCACTCTACTGCAATGCTGCTGCTACGGCTGATGCCTCTACCTTTTCTACTGGCACTAGCGCTGTAGCTGCTTATTATCCTTCGTCTGCTACTCAACTTTAATTTTATGCATATTTGTTTTTTCCTTCCTTTGCTTGCCTTTACTTTTTGCACCTTATCCTGTACGGCTACCGCATTTGCATTTTACACAGACGTTTTTGCCAGGCTAGTTAAATAAAAATGCAAGCATGTGTATATGTGTGTGAACACTAGCCATTTGAGCATTCACAATTTTCAGGTGAGACCGCCGTACTGCCGTTGCTTCAAACGCACAATTTCATTATCTCCTGGCCATGTGTTGGTGAATGTGAATTTAAAGAGGGCATATGTACATATGTACATATGTATGTTTATAGCGTTGGTCGCATATGCAGAAAGTTGTCTTGTGTGTAGGCATATAAATGTACATCTATATATATAAAATTAAGTGGCAAAACTTCTTGTTCGCATACTCCTCCTAGACGGCTTGCCCGATATCAAAGAAATTTTCAGGGGTGATTGG
>NW_023465439.1:0-8804 GCF_013731165.1 Rhagoletis pomonella | reverse complement strand
AAAAAAAAACCATTATTAATTGCTTACGATGACAAAAGATCACACTATAAAAATCAAATAAAATTCATCTCAATAAAAAAGTCTTCTGAGATTTAAACGCACATACTGGTGATCACCAAACCTGGTCGCAGACAGGTGGGTACCTCTAGAATGTGGAATGTTTAAGACTTTTAGCTTTAGTATTTTAGGATCTACTACTTTTAATATTTTAAGTCTGGCAATACCTGTACTTTTGCGAACTTTATTGCTGTACCATATTGTTACGATTATCCCAAATCATTAGTTTTTTTGGTAAATAATGTGCTCCAATTACGGCAGAACTAATTTTGTTGTACAACAAACAATTAATAATACTTGCAGCCGTATTCTAACAAAGTCAGAAAGTTTAGCTCATCACTGCTGTGATTTCTACCGCGCCTCAAAGCTTGCCGCTGCAAAAATATGCCGCTACAATTAAATTTTTTAAATTTTTGTGTATTTTTCTAGCACTCAAAATCGAATTTTTTATGACACATTTCTCGGCACACTTGAAATCACAACAGTGATGAGCTAAGTTTTGTGACTCTGTTAGAATAGAGGGGTTGGTAGCTTTACTCGTAGCAGGAAAGACTGTTACTCATACGCCATGCACACCTGAATAAAACTCGAAAACTTATATATGGAATAAAAAATTAACTCAATTTCCGCAATCAGCAAGCAATAGGAATTGGATATGTAGTGGCGTTTGTTGAACGTTTTTTCCTGTAATCCAGTGTTATTTTTAAGTTTTTGTCCTTTTTTGGATTTTTTGCTATTTCTAGTCACTTTTCCTGCCTATTTCGCTATTTTATTTTGCCTTTTTTTTATAGGTTTTTAAGTACTAAAAATCCGTTCCCTGCTTATCACATTAACCGAATAAAATTTTTCAAATAGGTGGCAACCTTTCACAAAAATATTTTCGAAAATAAGCTCTCTTAAACCTCTTTATTTTGATACCCGTATTGCAATATTTAATTTATTTTATCACCTTAATAATTGGATAAATTTTTGATACAGGTGGAAACCCTGTCCAATAATATTTTTGGCAGTAAACTTTCCTAAACCTCTTTAGTTTGATACCCATATGGCAATATTTAATTTGTGTTACCAATTAAATCGAATTAAAATTTTCAAACAGGTGGCAACCTTTCACAAAAATATTTTCGACTGTAAGCCTTTTTAAAACTCTTTATTTTGACAGCTACATTACAATATTTACCTTATATTACCAATTCCATAAACTGCAATTTTCAAACATTGCAGAAAATAGAGCTGAAAGAAATTAAAGCTGATTTGAATTTAATTTATAATTGAAAATTTCTTATAGGCAGTTTTATGAAACCAATTTAATTGAAAAATTATATTTTTTATTTTGTAGGGAAATTCGTAGTGAAACTGGCATTTAATGGGCTAATTGTATTAGTTCTTCACTTTTTGTTCTGCTGCCTACACCTTTCATTATATCAAATACCCCCTTTATGTTTTTTAATACATAGCTTTCTTGCTGCTTTATCCTCATCAAATCTGCTACTAAGCACATAAACTCTTCGACCTATGCACCATTTAACGCTTGGCTAACAACCTCTGCGCTTTGTACACTTGATATTCTTAAGGCCAGTCGGTGCGGCTGTATGCTTACTTACGATCGTCTGAGTTTGAGTGAAAAGCCATTTAACTAATTTAAAATTGCACTCACTCAAAGCGAATCTAATGCAAATAGCTAAACGCCTTCAACCTTCCAAGTTGAAGCATCGCCGACCTCTTTGATATGGGGCGGCACGAGGCGGTGGCGGATGGGTGTAGCAGAGGCGGATGCCAGTAAAAAGCCACTTGACAAGTTGACGTTTCAAGAGTGGAAAAGTGCAAAAGTGTACGAATGAAGGGGCGGGGGGCGAGTTAAAGCTCAGGAAGCTAAAGTTGAAGAGCGCACAAAGTTTAGTTTCAGATGCACACATGTAAATGCGTATTTATGTAGGAGTGTGTGTATATATACATATGTATAAGTATGTAATGTAAACAGGCCAGGATAGGAGGAGACTTCCGAATGCGTCGGCATCCGTAATTAAGCAATTATTTTCTACGAGCAACATTTCGTATCCAACTTTGAAGAAGGGCGTTGCTGGTTTTTCCCATATCTTTACCTTTATTTTCGCACATTTTCGCTACTAATTCTGCTACGTGTATCTGCTTTAATTGAGAAACAGCACCGCCACCAGAATGTTTCATCAACCGTCTTTGACGACTTGCACGCCCGCCATTTGCGAGGCGGTAACTGTCTTCTACTTTGCCCCAATGCTTTATTCAATTAGTAGATTATAAAATGTTGCAAAAAAAGGACACAAAAATGGAATGAAAGCGATAAAAAAAGCAATGAAATAAGCAATGAAATAATGTGAAATCAACAGCAGTAATGCGTATGCGTCGGTGTGTGCAGGGAAATGCGCAAATTGCCATAGCTGCAGGCGAAATAAACGTAAGACAGGAGAACAAAGCAGCTGGCGGCCATACAAAAAAGGAAAGAAGAATGAAAGTAGACAGATAACAAATCCAGCTGATAGCAAGCGCAATGCAGGGAAACCCAGAAACACCACTTCATTGACCGAAGTCCACTGCTAGCTGCTGCTGCTGCTCTGTGCAAATACCTTCTGGGCAGCAATGAAGCTATTAAAGCACGGCGTGTCGGCAGGCATTAATGAGTGTTGACAGTGAGGCGCAGCGCTTAATGCCATCATTGCTTTTCAGTTGAAAATGGACCAACGCCACCACATTAAAGGGAATCCCCTAGCTTCACACTTAAATGTTTTCCTTCATTTCGCACATTTCTTTTCTTCTATATTTTTTTTTGCTTTTTCTCAAAAAATGAAAAGAACTTTTTCTTGAAGTGCGTATTTCCGCTGCCTTCGGGGCATTAGGGTTCAAGGCACAAATCGTGACTGAAAAGCAGAGTAGTAGCCAGTGCTGGCGCGAGCGTGACCTTGATAAGTGGTGGACAGTTTGAGCTGGTTGTGTAATGCCATTGTGGAATTTGAAAAGAAAATTCTTAGTCGAAGGATGGGTTGAAATTTAGTTGGGAAAAAAAGTAAATGCAGGAAATGGCTGTGGCAACTGTTGGTATTTGACCGCAGTTTGCCGAAGAATTTTATGATAAAAATAGTACAAAGAAGAAGTTGGCAGAAAAAATATTAAGCGACTGTGGTTTTTGATGGACGGTTTTTTTTTTATTGGAAATGTGCTTCAGAAAGCCATCACCAATTTATCTGCGAGAATTTGCAATTGAGAACTCTTCTCAAACTTGAGAAATACATATAAAGGGCATGATAGTTTGTTGGAAATTTGCTTCTATACGTAACGTTTTTTCATTTCAGTTTCTTTTTGTTTTCGGCAGGGACCGTAGGAAGCTTTCGTACTCTGGTGCCATCTGGAGAAAAGTGCAGCAGAAAGTCATCGTCAGAGCATGCTTTATCAATTTCAACCCAAATTCAAAATTCGAATTCAATCCAAACCTCCAGAAAGCGTGTGCTAAGCGCGGCGAACCCGAAGCATGAACGCCACATCCAAATATCCATGGAAGTAAAGTAGTTTTCTGCATTTGGTTGGATCAGAAAGGAATTTTGTTGCATGAGCTTCTCAAAAGTAATCAGAGACCTTAATGGTAATAGGGTTGAACGCCAACACCGCTGTTGGATTTGTTAAAGAGATTTTAGATTGTTGGAGTACCTTGTGCTGAGTGCTGGCACAATCCAAATACTGAGCCCGGGCTTACACATTTGAACATATTTACTGGTGGCTCCAAAATCTATGCAAGATCAGAATGGTGGAAAATCAATAAACAGGCAGCCCGCTAACTACTTCAAAACTAATTCCAAAATTCGACATAATTATGTTGGAAAATACAATGGACTTGTTTTACCCTGCATGCCTGGTCAATCGGGAGTAAACCGCTAATGACACAAGAGACCATTTGGCTAGAGAAGAAACTTTATGAAAATTTATATACGCAGGTATGACAAAAACTTGTACCATCGACAGTTTTGGTGTTTCCATTCTCAAATTTTTACAGCATACTCTATAAAGTTTGTCAACTATTCAGGTTGAAAAAAATAAAAATCGAACCTGGTATAGTTAATAAAAAAAATAAAAATAAAAAATGCAATTTTTGAATGGAATTTTTTTTATTTTAATTAGGCACATTTTGATACCTTAACTGACTTTCTCCGATAAATAGTATATTAACTGTGAACAATTGAAAAAAGATACTTCTCCGTGAATTCAAAATTTCGGGAATTTTTTTTTTTCAAGATTTTCGAATATCATGACTAAATAAAAAAAATTATGTCTTCTTTTTTTCGATAAAGAATGTAAAAAAAAATATATATTTCACCAAAAAAAAAAAAAATATTAAGATGTAAATATTGTAAGGAATGACCCACATACATATTACACAAACTTTCTTGGCTATATTGCCGAATATAAGCTGAATTTTGATGCTTGCTACTAGTGTCATGAATTGACAATGCCGCACATTGGTGTATTCATGCATTCCTATCGGAAAATTAGCATAAAAAGTGTGTGTCTGAAGAATGCAAAATTTCTACACAGCAGCCCGAAATTTGTTACAAAAATCGAAGTAATTCTCATTCTGTTCACTTTGTGTTTTATTTCTGTTAAAGACTTTGCAATAGCGTCTCCTCTGGGCACTGCAAACGACGTGACAAAATTAAGATTCAATGCGCAATCATGGGGAGCATAAAATAAAGGAGGTGTTATGATATTGTCGCGCTGATAGCCATTGTTAAATTATATTACATTTTATGCCCATATTAAATAGGGAAAACTTAGAAAACATTAGTTGGTGTGTGTTTGTGCTTTTTGGTGCGCGTGTTGTATATCGGAAAAGCGCCAGCTCCATACTAATATATAGTATCTATAATAATGGTCAAGAATTTTCATACTGTAAGCCTGGCGCATAATTTTGGCTATTTATTTGGTAATGAGATATGTATGTAAATATGTGTTTACCGTTGTTTAAAGGTAAATTTTCAAAACTGCCACCGTTGCTCTTATTACTTACTTACTTATATTTATATTTAGTGGAGATTTTTCATTGGAGATTACAAAATTTAACATCAATTTTTTAAAGTTGTTTCAACTTTTTTTATGTAACTTATGCTCATTGAAGTATTTTTTTTTTCATGTTCACTGCTGTTAGCTGACACTGATTTATTGCTGTGTTGAAGGCGAATTTCGCTGTCCTGGCAGTTTTTACGATAATTTTTACTGCTTTTCAGCTGCTTTGAGTTTTTGATGTTGGACATGTCGTGCGACTCTATGTGTGTGTGTGTGTGCCACACATGCTGTTGCACTCGCTTGCTGATGAAATAGATCTTTTTTGCTATGCATTAATTATTAAAACGTCAAACTGTGTTGTGTTTTTGTATGTTTTGTGGGAATATATTTTTTTCTCAATCATAATTTTTCTTAAAGTTTTAGAAATATTTTTTTTTTTGGTAATCTAATACATAATAAATGCATTTTTTTATTATATTCCATCCATATGTGGAGAAAGTTGGGTCAAAGTGCAAAGTGTTCCATTTAAAAAAAAAAAACGTTTCCTCAGGCATCAAATTTCCCATTAGTTATGACCTTTTAATCTTTGAATAATGAATGCAATATTTTGGAGTTAAAGGAAAATTTTGCTCTCCGAAAATACAAGAAAAGCGTAGAAGAAGAATTGTTGGCAACATTCGATGAATATTTGAGAGCTTTCAGATAACATAGTAGAAGTGTGTGGGCATGAGAAGTGGATAATTATTGGAGCTCTTGTTAACGACTAGCCGCCTAATCACTTAATCGATTAGCAAAAGTTGTTTTAAAATACTGTGGATTTCACTCAATCGACTAACCGTTTCCTTTCGACTTTTTCATTGCGATTAGAATACAAAACCAAGTCTACTAACCATTTATTTTAGATTTCTCGACTAGACGTTTTTTATATATTAAGAATATTGTTACTTGTAGACCAAACTCAGCCGGGCTAATAACAATAACTTTACTGTAAAAAGCTGTCCCTATTTAAATAATTTCGGTTAGCTGATTTCTAGACAACTCGATAATGAGCGGTTAGTCGAACTCTAGCTGTTAATCGAATAATTGTTATTCGACTATTAATCGAAAAAAAGTTTCGTATGATGAATGAATGTAATTTTTTTTTTATTTCATTGAATTTTTTCAAACTTTTATTCTATTTTTCTGTTTTTATTTTATTATATTTTTAGATTTTAATATTTAAGAAGAAAAATGTTTTTCAATTTCATTTAACTTTAAGAAACTTATATTATTTTTTCTGTTTTAATATTTAATTAATTTTTATTTAATTTTCTTTTAATAAGTAGATTTTACTCTATTGTATTGAAAAGATTATATATGTTTTTCCCTTTTTTCATTAAATATTCTTTTAAATACTAGATTTTTTTTAAGAAGAAACAGTTTTTAAAAATTTGGTTTATTTTTTATGAGCTTGTTTTATTTTCTTCTTTATGTTAAAATGTGTCTTTTAAACTAAATTGCCTTTTAAATTTTTGTAATTTTTGTTTTATATTCAACAATTTTATTGAGCCTGAGGCTGTCTATTACCCAACTACAATCTTCAGACACCTTTTTGCAAACTTTATTAAGTGTGTATGTGTATTGGAAATAACCTCGCGATGAGCTAGAGACGTGAATCTTCAAACTTGGAACCCTAAAAGATTAGGTAGCCAATCCGCTAGGTGGTGGAGATGTCGAGATATTTGGAAACTCCGTTTTTATAGTCCGATATGGTTACGGCGACCATATTAACCAACGTAAAATAAAGGACATTTTTTTCAAAATGATAAAAGTATCGTAATTTAAATCAAACATTTACTAGTACATTATATTATCTAATTGTACAAGTTTCCCTTTTTTAAAGACGCTTGGATTATTATTTTTTTATGAAAGCTCATAAACCTAGTAAGAGACCAGTTGAGCACGAATTTTGAAAGTGCAGAAAAAGTAGCAATTTTGAAGAATATTGATTCTCCTGTTCCAGTTAATAAATGTTACATAATAAAACCTAATTAAAAGCGGTTGTAGGTTTCCTTCGAAATGAAGAATAATTTCACAGGAAAAGTTTGAAATGTTATGAAAAAATTTCACCAAAATTAAAAAAAACTTAAGTTTTTAGAAAAATTTTGGGTATGCAGTTTTATAGATAATTAAATTGTAGTATAATAAGCGCAAGTTGCAAGTAGCTAAGAGATTGCGTTAATTTTCAATAATTTTTTTTCGATAACACTTCGATGAGAAAAAATGCGTTTGTTTTATTTTTTAAAATCAACGGGAACTCTTAGTCACTTGCACCTTGCTGTTTATTATTATAAAATTTAATGATCTATTAAACTGCATATACCAATTTTTAATAAAAACAAAAAAAAATATTTTGGTGAAAATTTTTTATAACATTTCAAATTTTTGTGTGTTTTTTTTTCATTTTGGAAAAACCAAACAATTGCTTTCGACTGGTTTTCATTATGTAACAATTATTAGCGGAAAAATAGAATATATTTTCTTCAAAATTGCTACTTTGTCTGCACTTGCACTAAAAAAGTTAAAATAAAAAAAAATCACAAATAAGGCTCCACTGAACACTTGTATGTATGTATATTAATTTTTCTATCAGTATTAGCAATGATTCGTGATTTATAGATTGCACGAAGGCCTGGCATGAAAAACCTCTCCTGTTTATTAGTTTAAGTCGAGTCTCTTTTTTGAGTCGCTAACTACATAATTGTTAACTGTTTATAATACAGAACAATTAATTGCTTAACCAGGCACTTATGATGAAAAATTATGTTACAATCAGAATTTTTAAGTTCACTTATTTTCTTATTAAAAAAAATATTATTCAACAACATTCGAATAAATTCAAACTTAAAATTTGTGCAATATGAACAAAATTCAACAAACTTTTGTAAAAATTTCAAGATTTAATTAGCTTTGTTATAAAGATTTTTGATTTTGTTGCCTAGCCATTTTTAGTATAACGAAGTTCAAGTTTGAGGCTTATGATTGATTTTTGACTATATGTATGTATATGTATATTTTACTGGAGGTGTTGTGCATTTTCTTCTCTAGAAAGTATGTTCGACAAATATTTATATTTAAAAAAACGGGCAACATCTTAAAAAAAATCCAAATTGAATGGGCTACAAAACTCGAAATTTTTAACAAAGTTTGCAAATTTTTTATTTTTTTTTTTGAGTATTGTACAAAGTTTGAAATTTGGATTGATACAGTTTTGGTTAAACAATAAACTTTCTTTTTATAAAAAAAATTACAAAAAAAAATAATTTGAGAAATGTGCTTATAATTATGATAAGTGGTGTCATTCCTACTTTTCAAACCAGTTAAAAACACTAAATCGGGATTCACACGCGTTGCGAAACACAGAAATTGAATGTGAGATGTGATTGGAAAAGAATAAAAAAACTGTTTGAAATATTTGGACCTAAGACCAATATTTTGTCCATCACAATTTTACGCTTATCATCTGGCTTATTTTGTAGAAAAAAAAAAAAAAACTATAACGAAAGCTCCAATCCCTTCTGAAGGAGTTCGAAAAGAACACACGTTTAAAATGCAGATTACATAAAAAACAACAACACATCTCGTATATGTTGGCTGAGTTGAAATCAACTCCTATAGCAATAGCCGACTTTAATAAGATGGCACCAAATTCAATTATGGGACAGTTGTAAGTGATCGTG
>NW_023465438.1:0-8805 GCF_013731165.1 Rhagoletis pomonella | reverse complement strand
AAGGATCAAGGAGTACTCCAAAATTAACCACAATTCATATAAAAAATATGGTCCAATTAACATTGCGATGTCCTAGGGCAGGACCATATACTCCATCCCTGCATTACATCAGAGTAGCACAAAACTACTCCAACATATTAACAATGGCATTGTTGTTATATTTTTTCGTTTGTACACGCTTTTGTTCTTCACTTCACAGATGCTTTTTCGCAATTAATAAAAACCAAAAACAAAAATAAAAAATTAAATGTTGCCTCTGACGGCATTCGAACACGAACATGCTGGGAGCTAACAAATAACAGCCAGCATCTCTACACGTTCAGCTACAGCCAGACATGCAAATGTGCTTTCAAATGCTCAAGTTCAATCACATTTCGTTAAAACACGAGCAGTGATCGGGTAACAAACAATGGGCCTCCGCACACTGGACTGCTCAGTCCGCCTACAACCGGTTTTGTGTGGATAAGAGGGGGAAGAGAGTTCGAGTTTACCTCGCTCATTTCAGTCCGAGAAAATCGCGGATTGACAGTGGACTGACACGCACACATAGACAACATGTTTTCTATTTCGTTTTGTTTGCATGTGCCACCTGCACTAATACCATGTTCTGACCGACATCGAAAACATGTTTTCGTTGCTAAAACTGGTTTTCGACTTAAAACTTGTGTTTTCGTCCATGTAAAATCTGTCAAACGAAAACCAGTTTTCGCTGAAAACTACTTGAAAACTCACGTTCCACTCATTCCAATCGGTATCTTCACTATTTTTTTTCGATTATTTATCGAAGTGGAAGTCATATTTTATCTATTATTTATTTATTTATTGTTAATTGGATGGCAAAAGTAAAATAAGAATGAAAGTAAGAAATTGCTAATGAAAAGAAAATGAGGGAAAACCATTTTGGTTTGGTTTTTGTGTAGCAAAACTGTAATCAGAGGTTGTAAGAAATGTCAACGAAAACACTAACAGCCGGTGTGAACAGCCTTCAGCCCACAATCACAAAACACGTTTTCAAAGTGTTTTCGTTGTCGGTCAGAACATGGTATAACACCATGAACCAAAAATACAAGATCACGCCTTCTTAGTAGCCCGTTATAATCGCATTTAGGAAAAAAGTTTAACGATATTGACATTAGCCGTTTGTTTACATTTCTTCGTTGTTTACAATTTGGTGGTGGCTTTTTACTGCAATTTTCTTCATTTTCGCCTGTGACAACGTGTGTACACATAAGATAAAGAATAATTTAACACAACGGCATGATTTATAGGTTCTTACGTACTTCTTTAAAAAAAAAAAAAAAAATTTACTAGCAGAAACTAGCAGCTGTCAAAGTGGATAAACAAAAATTCGCGCTAAATATTAGGAGTGTTTCTTTACTTTTTACAGCTGTTGTTAGAAGATTGGCAAAGAGTATAATTTTACGCATAAAGAGATCGAAAGAGGAAAAAGTAGAGAAACGAAAACTAGCAGAAATTTGCAATCACAGTATGCACACACACATCTTCAAATGCATGCACAAATCCTTACATTCTGCATTATTTCAATGCGTTTTGATAACGATGCACTCATTTTGTTTTATTAAAACGAAGTCAAATAAACTTGCCAACTTTTTCCTTGTGCGTTTTGAACAGCTGCTTCTTAAACATGTGACTGCAAATTTCTGTTGGCAGAAATTTCGCCAGTAGAAATTTGCAGCTCTCTCGGTTTTTTATGCTCTTTTTGGCTCTCTTCTGCAAATTTTTTGTGTGTAAGAAACGCGTTCCAGCATAACAGGCTAACCTAATATTCACGCACGCCGCCAATTTATTGTTAAAAATTTCTCATGCACATGCAACTTGTATGAGATCAACCGAAATTGAACGGCGTGCGTATGAAGCTAACTCAATTTCCAATTTTTGTTCTGCGTGACATTTTGATTTGACGTTTCGCTCAATGAAATCAAATACAAACGCATGCAAGTCAATTTCGGGTGACGCAAAAAAACAAATTCGACGGCATGCGTACCAAAACGCAAGCCGCGAATATTAGGTTAGCCTGTAATGAGTCAAATACACCGATCAGCTGGTTACTTGCTAGTTTCTGCTAGTTTTGCGTTTCCAAGGCGAATTTATATAAGTTGGTGTTACTAGCTCAGCTGATTTTGTGTATGTGTTTCGCCGCACGGCTTCTGATATTAAATTGAAAAATTTTGTTTGAATTTCTAAACACACTCTTACAGATTTTGACAGTTTATGCCGCCAAAGCAGAAGCAAAATACATGTAAATTTTTGTTTGTGTACTCCTGCTATCACCTTATATTAATTCGCCTTGTGCCTTTCTTTACTTTTTCGTTATTTCGCTCTCCGTGAGCGTAATTCTTTCAATTTTCTCATTTGTTTTCTTCCTAATAAATATGTGCTAGAAAAGAAAAGAAACAAAGCCTTATCTCAAAAGAAAACGCCCTGTGCTGTCACAAAAAGTTCATCCGATGATAATAAACATGACAATCAATTTGTTGACATCCATGAACAAAAAAAAAAAAATACAAGTCGTTGGTTCATGGTTGACATCATTTCACTGACTCTGTGGTAGTCGCAAATTTTTTTATATCATAGATTGCAATTTAACTAAGTAAAAATGGAAGCATTAGACATTCTTGAAAAACGCATTGATACATTATCTCGTATTTTGGGGCCGCTACCTGAGGGTGGAAATGCAAACAATGCTAGTGGTTCCTCAGAGCCAAGCAAACCCACGGGTGTCGCTCCGGAAGCAGTGGTCGATTCGTTGCTTTCAGTTAACAGCATGTTGAACGGGGTAATTGGAAATCGCGAACAAATTGCAAAAGCAATGGCAAGGGCTCCGGAACTTGAAAAATATCTTGATCCAAATTTCTTGGAAGAAAACCAGCAGGTGCGTTCCAAAGAGGTATATTTAAATGCAGTAGCTCCCGATTTGCATGCGCAGTTTGACCAATTGGACCGAGTTAAACAGCTGGAACCCACATTAGGCGCCGAATATTTCCGCAGTATACCAGGCGAATGCACCGAAAAACTAAAACAACATTCACAGGATAATGCAGAGTTTGCCCAGCAAGCTGAATTGATAGAGGAAAGTCTGATATTGGCCATGAAGCGTTATGGAGAAATACAAACTGGTCTTTTGGAGTCCCTTGGCGTTATGAACAAGAGGCTTGAAGCTATTGAAGAAAAAATGGAACAAAAAAAACGTACTGAGGCCGAATTGGAACTACCAGTTCCACAGGAATGAAAGCATTACTTGCATCGCAATTCATTTGCACGCGTATTTTAAACGGTATTAAGCGCTTTAGCTATTATGAGTGAAAACCGGAGATGAATTGGCTTAATAGATATCCGATCTAATACTGATTAGCGTACTTGTATGTGTATTTATACTTTATTTTTAAATATATTATCTAGTGTCTCTAAATGGATGTCCTTTGACCTGTCTTAAACATTATTGGAAAAAATTTAATTAAACTGTACAATGGCCTTATTAATAAAACATATAATAGATTTAAAGAGCTCTATTAAGTGACATTTGCATATAAATTTTCGATTTATAAAGCAGTTAAATTATTCTTTATTTTTTATGAATTTCGCTGTAAATCTTAAAAGCATTTTTAATTTATTTGCCACCACTACATTCTGAAAGTGGCATAGTGACTTTTAATTTCAATTTATTTTGCTAATCGCTAAGACTTCATTAATTATAAGATTTACTTGTGCTCACTCCTCTTCTTCCTTATCTTTGCGATGAGATTTTTTCTTTTCGCTGCGACTCGTCGAAGAGGATGTACCGACAGTTTTGCTACTGCGCTCTCGGTCTTTTTCACGAGATTTTGAACGGCGGCGTGTCTTCTCACGACTACGCGAACGTTCGCGCCGAGATCTAAAAAGAAGAAGTTGCCAGTTTCAAAGCAATTTTATAAAACTAAAATTAGGAAAACCTATGGACGACAATTTGACCAGTGTTTACTTTTTTTCGTTTGCTTATTTAATTTTTATATATACTTCTTTATATAAAAGTATAGCTTTGTTCAAAATTTTGGAAATTTCAACAAAGCTTCACCAAATTTCAAACCAATTACAAAACCAGAATTTAAGAATACTTTTTGGGATGTAGCCTATAGCCCATTCAATTTTAGTATATTAAAAAATCCGTTGAATTTTCTGATATTTTTTTTGTTTACTGGCGGTGTCACGTTTTCTTCCCCACAAAGTATTTTCGGCAATTTTTTTATCGAGTAACTTTCCAGCAATATACAAAAAAAAATGCGTAACATCATTAGCAAAACCATTATCAAAAATCAACAGCATTTTTTAATAACTAAATACGTTATTATATACAATTATAGACTACGTAACCTTTTTTTTTAACCGACTTCATAAAAAGGAGAAAGGTGATCAATTCGTCGGAATATTTTTTTTTTGTTTTTTGTATATACCGCGTAACTTTGGACCACGTTAACCGATTTCTATAATTCTTTTTTTAATCGACTTCCAAAAAATGAGGAGGTTATCAGTTCGTCGGAATATTTTTTTTATGTATGTTACCGCAATAACTTTGGAGGATCACGTCAACCGATTTCGATAATTATTTTTGTATTGGAAAGGTAGTGTCTCAGAGGTGGTCCCATACTAATCTGGTTCAGATGCGATCATTGGATCATGATATATATATATATATTTTTTTTTTAAGTCGTTTTTTTTTTGCTAAAAACTACTTGTTTTGTTTTTGAGGAAAGGTGTTACCGCAAAGTTGGTCCCATATTAACTTGGTTTAAATCTGATAATCGGATCATGAAGAAATTGACGATAACCTTAAATTTTTATATGAGAATCGAAGTCGGTTTTGTTTTTTGCTTAGACTGTGTTTATACACGGAAACTTTTGTCGACAGGATTTTTCACATTCCTTTTTGGTGTTGCTCGTTTCATTTACATACGGCGATTTGTGTCTATGCAATTGTTGTTGTCAGCTGTGAACAGCGGTTCAATTTACACAAACGAACGAGAGCACAAATGTTTATGAAACTTTGTTGATTTTTTTTAAATTTTTGCACTTGGCTTGGTTAGCTATTGATTGTGCTATACTTTTATAAAAAAAATAATAATAAACAAAATGGTACAAATGTCGTGTTTTTATTTGTTTGGCCATAGTTGTAAGGCTGGGACTGCACGTGTATTCGGATATCCGTTCGAATATTCAAGTATGTGGATAAAATCTTTATATCACGTTAATATCTGTTAATTTTGCTATACGTTTAATATCCTTTTATTGTGTTATACGGTTATAAGCTTTATGTTCGGATTTTTTTTTCAGATATTCGAAAATGAAAATATCCGCGTATCAACAAAATGCAAACCCGCGTATCTGAAAAATGCAAAACCGCGTATGTGAATTTTTAGAAATTATTCTCTGGAGCTTAAAAACACTCATATTTCAAAATGGTTCCTTTTTTATAAAGCAATCGCATTTCTGGCTAGTAATTTCAGGACGAATGGATAAGGATTGAGCCAAGAGCTTGTGTGAGCAAATCCAGTTTTTGGCAGCCAATGTCAGTTACGCGGTTTTGCAGAATGACGATACGCGGTTTTGTACTTTAAACGACGGTACATATGTATGTTCTACGTCCTCATGCAAATTTCGAAATTGTACACATACCTTTCGCGCTCGCGTTCCCGATCACGTTCACGTCTTCTTCGTTCGCGATCCTCATCTACTGCACGTTCAGGATCCGGCTTTTAATAAATAAATGTATCTACATATAGAATACGAATAAGCAAAAGTATAAGATTTGCTTACGTCAAGTTTTTCACTTCTGTCACGCTCTCGTTCTCGCTCGCCATCTCGGTCACGATCACGTTCTCTTTCACGCTCACGATCACGTTCTTTCTCACGTGATTTTGAGCGCCGTCTAGACTTATCTCGACTACGTGAACGTTCACGGCGGGGTCTAATGGAAAAAATGTATATGTATTAGATCTGCAAGGTCGATACAATTTGCCCTACCTTTCTCGTTCTCTTTCTCTTTCCCGTTCGCGCTCGCGCTCTGTCTCTCGCTCACGGTCGCGATCTCGCTCCCGATCTCTATCACGCTCTCGCCGATCATTCCGTTCATAGTCGCGCTCTCTTTCACGGTCACGATCATGACGCTCGCGATCCATATGTCCTGGATTTGGCGGTCCACCTCCATGTGGTCCCATCATGCGGGGAGGTCCCATAGGCATTCTCATTGGTGGTCCTCCGCCGGGGCCCATCATCATACCCATGCCAGGCGGCGGCGGGCCCATTCCTTAGCAATATAAATATTGAAAAAAAAAAAATCGTCAGCAATATCCCTAAAATACAGTTACATGAAATGAGCTTACCCATATTTGGTGGAGGCATTCCAGGCATTATGGGAGGATGCTGACGCATTTGCGGTGGGGGCCCTCCGATTTGAGGAGGAGGCACACCCATCGGGGGTACACCAGGTGGACCTGACATACCAGCTGCTGGCGGTGGAACCATTGCTGGTCCGGGTGTTAGTTCTTTTATGCCCGATGATGGATGCCATCCCGGATTTTCATTATTCCATTGCGACTCTTGTGTTGGTTCGTAGC
This sequence comes from Rhagoletis pomonella, assembly GCF_013731165.1. Classification (NCBI taxonomy): domain Eukaryota; kingdom Metazoa; phylum Arthropoda; class Insecta; order Diptera; family Tephritidae; genus Rhagoletis; species Rhagoletis pomonella. The sequence continues at coordinate 2,197 of NW_023465438.1, read as the reverse complement.
CGTAATCAAATGTTTCAGGTTCTGGAAAGTATGGCTCTTCCGGGGGTTGTGGTGCACCAAAGTTCGGCGGCATTTGGGCTATCGTACCTGGTCTCGAATATTCACGGCATTCGGCGGTCATTACTTGGATAGGATTCTCCTTGCTGCTGGTAGTACTGATCGGTCGAGGTCCACGGGGCATACCCATGCCCATACGTGGCGGACCATGGTGCATACCCTGAGGGGGTGGTAAAATGCCCGGAGGTGGCATTTGCATCTGATCATTTGATAATAGGCCGGGCATTATTGTGGTTATTTGGCCTCCACCTCCAGTACCCTCATGTTGTCGTTCGCCTGATTGATTAAGATTTTGTGTCAAACTTGCCAACCCAATGCCGCTCTCCTGTATACGATATCGTTTTTGACGCTCGCAATAAGAGCGCCATGTCTCTTCATTGAACCCGTAATTAAAATAATCAGTAATATCTGCACCTGGTTTTCGCCAAGGCTTATCTTCCAAGGAATCGATACTAAATTCGTGTGCTGGAACACCGTTTATAGTACCAACACCTTCAAAATCTTCAACACTAAATTTCCCGCCCGGTGCACCAGACTTGGTTTTCTCTTGACCTGAACCAGGAGGTCCAGTCAATAAGTTAGAACGTTGCTTAATATTATATGTGCTGGGTCCTGCCTTTATATCGCCAATAACAACATTGATATCATCATCAGAGTCGTCTTCATCGTCCGAGTTCGCCTCACCATCTTCCGAAGTTTTTGACTTAAACAATTTAATGTTAGTAAAATAGATTTCAAGAAACCGAATTCTGATTTCACCTGTTGTTGAGCATTTTCGCCTGTATCTTCGCCGGCGTCAGTAGTATCGGCAGCGGTGCTGGCGGCAGCAGCCGCAGCTTCCTCGTCCTCCTCCATCTCCTGGGCCGGATCTTCAAACTCACCGAATGGTTCTTCCTCATCATGCGCTTCGACCTGTTTTGGTGCCAATACATCACCACTTCCACCCAATGCGGTCGCTTCATTTTCAGATTTCTGAGACAACAGCGGTCTCCCATTATCTATACCGACATTAGCATCCACATTCTCTTCATTCGTCGTGGAATCGGGATTGGACGTGCCATACAGCCAGCTGTCTTCGTTCGTATCATCGGCCATTATAACCTTTAATTATAGTATCTTAATTCACTTTTCACGTCACAAATATAACAATGCAAAAACGCGTTGAATATAATTCCCGTCAAAGTAATCAAGTTTTATAAATGTGGTAAACTATTCCAGACACAGGGTGACGCGTATTCGAATTGATACAAATTTGGGACACAATCGTTTATTTAGGGCATATATCGGCTGCTGAGTAGAAGATCAACCTATTCGGCAGCCAGTCCTAAAACACATTGGCTGCGTTTCTTTATACATTCCGGATAATCCCATTTCACAGCCGGAATAAACAGAATACGTTTGAAATATACGTTAACATATCATCAGGAACGTTCTAAAGAATAAGTAAACAAAAAAGTTTATTCCAAACGTTCAGAATGAATGCAGTCTCTATGTCAAGAAATTTTTCAAGAACGCCCTATTTCAGAATTTGTTTCAAAAACGCCCTATCTCAGCTGCCGATTAAAAAACGCCCTATTTCAGCACATCTTGAAGTGAGATAGGGTGTTGTTGAAAAAGTTTTTTGAGATAGGGCGTTTCGAACTGGCTGCCGAGCATGATGCAATAAACGATGTGGTATCAGTTGTGACAGCTCGATTTGACACTACCTTAGCTCAGTAGAATGAGAAGAAAAACGGGAACAAATGAATCCCCATATGGGGGAAAAATATAAAATTTCACATTTTCTCCTTAACAAAATTTGCTTTTTTATAGTATATTCGTTTTGAAATGAAATAAAATAAGAATAAATACCTTTTTAAGAAAACAAAGTGTGTATACTGAGAAAAAATAAAAAACATTCAACTATATTATTAGGTAAAGAATAGTGAAAGAAGTAACACTGTTTCACGTAAGGTAGTCAATATGGCGGAATTAGAGCGAGAAGTTGCCAACTGATAACACCTTGTATTATTGCATCATGGCTGCCGAGATAGGCCGATCTTCCACTGAGCAGTCGATATGTAATACTTCTAGAACTACACTTTATCAGTGTCGCCAGAACATTTTGGATGTTGCGGCTAAATTGGCAAATAAAACCGGC
>NW_023465437.1:0-8808 GCF_013731165.1 Rhagoletis pomonella | reverse complement strand
AAAAAAAAAAATTATTAAAAATTACTAACCTTTCTATTTTTTATTTAACTAAATAACCTAATTTACTCAACTAAATTATTTCTTAACAAGTAAAAAAGTCTAAGTTCGGGCGGAGCCAAACATTAAATACCCGGCGCAAGTATTCAAAATAGTTTTTTCACCTTTCCGAAAACTACCGCTACATGGTAAGCAGTGGTGGTTTTACGTCTATTTCAAACATCTTCGATAGAACGTTCAGTTAGACATAATCACATAAACTTATATAGATATATAGTATATTTTGCTTTTTTTCTCTGTCACGTAAAATCCGAGATGTTTTTTGAGTTTAGAAAAAAATTCAGACGTGATGGAGCAAAACGGACTTCAGATTCGTGTTCAGGATTAAAATGTTTCAAATTGTGATGAACATTTATTAAACTTCGTGGAATTTTTATAAATGTTCAGAAAATTTTGAAATTTTCATTTACATGATTTTTTTATAGTAAGCTATATCTTCATAATAAAATAATAAACATTTTTCAATTTTTTCTCTTTGTTTTGTTTAAAATAAAACTGTATTATGCATTTTTATTCTAAAAACAAAATTGTATGTTCGGGTTCGATGCTTTAGAAATGTCCCGACTTTTGTCCACAGAAATCTGGTCACCGTATGCATAGCATACATTTAGGTTTTATGTCTGTTGTGTATGTGGAGATTTTTGCAAATTATTTTGAAATTTATACACACTTCTATAAGTAAAGCATACCTGCTTTGGAACGAAATATATCTAGTATTACAAGAATGCATATATAGCATTCTGTGGAGGCATATGTATTAGGGATGTTGCGAATGTGGAATTTTAGACATCCGCGGATGCGAATATCTAACAGCTAACATCCGCGGATGCGGATGCGAATGCGGATGTCAAGTATTTTAAAGAAACAATTAGAATCTAGCATAATGGCGAGATCGTTGTTTAAGGCGCTTACAAGCCAAACCAGATGTGTCAACTTTTCTAAAGCTTTTTAAAAAGAATTCTTCATTGTCATTCCTTTGGCTGTTTCAGAATTTGGGGAACCTGTAACGCCATCAGTGTTTTTTATACCCGAGCGCACTTGTGCACAAGGGTATATTAATTTTGTTTGGTTGTTTGTAACAGCCAAAACGAATCGAGATAGATATAGACAAATGTATACATAAATGCTCAGAATGAATAGAGAAGTCGATTAAGCAATGTCTGTCTGTCCGTCCGTCCGTGTACACGATAACTCGAGCAAAAATTGAGATATCTCAACGAAATTTGGTATGTAGATTTCGATTAATCCAAGGTAGGTTGGTACTGAAAATGGGCGAAATCGGACTGTAACCACGCCCACTTCCCATATAACGGTATTTTCCTGAAATACGAAAACTGCGATATTTTAGTAACTACTGAAGATAATTCACTCAAAATTGATATTTACAATAATTTTCAGACGACAAATAATAATATTATAAATTTTTGGAAAATGGGCGTTACCACGCCCACTTATGGTTACATGTGTATATCTTGGTAACCGCTGCACCAATTTCTTCCAAACTTGGCACAGTTGTTGGCCTTGGTACAGCATACTAAATGGCCGAAAATTCTTAAAATCTGACAATAATTTAGAGAAATACAAAATCTTCGATAAATCAGTACATATTAAAGCTAATTTATTCAAAATTGATGCTTGCAACAATTCTTTACCAAGAAATACGTTTATGATAAAATTTTGGAAAATGGGCGTGGCACCGCCGACTTATGATCACATATATGTATATCGGTAACCGTTCTACCAATTTGTACCAAACTCGGTACTTTTATTGTGCTTGCCACATAAAAGCAAAACGTTGAAAATTATTGAAATCGGACTAAAATTACGGACGCTTTTCATATAACGGTAAATTTCAGAAATGCTTGAAAATGCAATATTTTGAAATTTAAGGACGCTAATTTACTCAAAATTGATACACCCCGGCTTACCATCTAGCGGTAGGTTTCGGAAAGGTGCAAAAACATACATTTAATACTTTCGCCGGGTATTTAATGTTTTAGTTTTTGTAATTCATTTTTAATATTTTCTTCTGCGACTGGTTTGAAAAATTTGTGCTTATAGGGATCTAAATTGGCGGATATGGAAGAAAAATTAATATTTTCCGGGAATTAAAATTTTGAACAAAATTCTGCTTTCAAAGTCGTGGCTGCAAACCGAATCGGATCAGAATATTGTTATTTCTTTTTTTTAAAAGCACCCCGTTTTTTATAAGCATTTTAATCTCAGATAGTTACGTAATTCTTATCTTATTAAAGGTCAGACATATAGTTTTTTATTTCCGTTTCCGTTTTCCGGCTAGATTTAGCCGGTTGCGATAGCAAACAGCCGGAGAAATTTCGATTTAGCCGGCAGCCGATTTGTTAGCCGTTTTGCAGAAAAAAATTAGCCGTTTTTAGCCGATTTTGCTATTTTCCTTGTTTTCTTAAATTTCAAATATGTATATATGTTTCCATTTTTGACTTAGCGACCCAAAATCTGTTAGAAATGGCTACTAGCCTTAAGGCCCGTCCCCATAGAACTTTGGCGTTGCGTTGGCGTTGGCGTCGCTTCAACAGCTGACTATGAATACATGAATTCAAATGCAGCCGTCCACATAGCCAAAATTCGACAACGCTCACGCCAACACAGAGCAAAAAGATGGCCAACTCTCAACTTTTCGCGTGCGTCGCTCGTCAGCTGTTGCAAATAAATAAAATTATGTGAAATATTTTTCCTTTTTAATCAAGTGCGGGCAAGAAATATCGTTTTTAATGCAATTATTGATATGAAATATTAATATATCTGTCGTTAGTATGTTAATTTAGTGGCCCAATGATTCGCTGCCAAGCGTTCATTGTAGCAAGCATACTTTTAACGTGCGTTCTGTCAAACCAACGCCAACGCCAAAGCCAACGCGAAAGTTCTATGTGGACCGGCCTTTATCGTGGAGAAAATTTTCATGTCAGGCAGAGTTGTATGAAATTGGGCCGATTTCGCTTATTTTTATTTTAAACGAAGAAGGGATTTTCTTCATAAAATGTTTGTTATAAATGTCTTAATTTTAAGTGTGAAGTTTTATTGCAAACTTAGAAAATAAGAAATTATTTCACTGTTAAGACACTAATACCTCTATTCTGCATCAGTGACAATTTTTTTTTACAGTTTTGTTACGGAAAAATATATGAAAAAATTTTCGTTTTTCAGTTACAACAGTTTTGTCACCTATACAGAATTGGGCTGTTAAGATGCGTTTGTGTTTGGATATAGTGCCAACAAACAGAATAAATATTACATGTAGATATTGTCTTCCCAGATAGCGCATATTCAATTCTGCCTAAATATACAAAACATCATTTTTGCCCACTCCCAAAGGTTTAAGGTAAGGGGAAAATTGATATTTTCAAGCACTATGTACACATATGTATTTTTTTAAACAAAGTTTTTTGCTGAGAACTTATTAAAATTCCAAAAACCGAATGCCAACTTGAATTTAAGGAACCAACACTGAAGTGAGTCAAAATGAAAATAAAAGAGCACAAATTTCTATGTAAAGCAAAACTCTCTGGGAATCCTACGAGACATCTGCCGCTCATATGACCGGTCATCTAAATGGGAGATCTGTAGTATTTTGGCATCATATTTTACATCAGAATTGAAGGGATTTCTGAAAAATCTGACCAGTTCTTTTGTGTAACTGTGATTTTGCATCCCTTGTCAACATATGGCCTCGGTTAATGTTAACTTAAGGTCGTTGTTGTACTGCATTAAAATTGAAGGGAAATTTTTACAGCGTTTTTTATGTGTATTGGTTTCTATTTGAGTGTATTGAAAATCGGTCAGTCTGAAAAGGCCTTGTAGGGAAGACAATAGGTTTGTTCGTCGAAAATCGAGCGAGAATCACTCAAAATATCAGATAGTAAGAAAAAATGCTCCCAAATTCTCTCTCATGTAGAGCAACTTGAAATTTTCTGTACGAACGCAAATTTGCAAGTTTTTCTGCGAGCTAGTGTCCACGGATGCATTTCAAACAAAAGAAATCTTTTATAGAATTTTTAAAATTCTTTCAGAGGAGCAAAAAACAGGATCTACGTGTAAATATCTTGTCAGTCCGACTTTCTTCAACGTACGTTTCAATTTCTTTGTCGGGTTTACTATATCGACTCTGGTTGAGATTGCATTCCGATTAAGAATACAGTTTTTCTTTTGCCGAGTACCTTTCAAATCATTGGAATTAACTAAATTAATTAAGTAAACAAGTATTAACTTACATTTTTCATTTTAAAATCGCTCCAGTTTGTAATATTTTAAATTTAACGAACCTGTTTATTCAAATTATCGTCGACAAAAAATCCAACCATGCGCCACAATCATATGATTTTCCTAATTGCAAATTCTTGCTGACAAAATTTTTTCCGGTTCGAATTTTTAACTTCTCTCCAAGAAATAGTTCTTTTACTAGTGATTTATTTAAATAAAACATGTGAAAAATTTACATGTATTTTGTTTTTGCTTTGGCGGCATTAACTGTCAAAATCTGTAAGAGTGTGTGTAGAAATTCAAACAAAATTTTTTCAATTTGATATCAGAAGCCGTGCGGCGAAACACATATACAAAATCAGCTGAGCTAGTAACACCACCTTATATAAATTCGCCTTGTCAAAAGCAAATCACCAAAATTTTGTTAAGAATTACAGTGCACACTTTCTTCTTTTGTGTCTAGTAGTGTTTTTTAAGCTTGGTCCGAAAAAATCATAATAAAGAAAGAAGCCAAAGCAGGTATTTAAAGCAGGGTTGTTGCGAATATTCGCATTCGCATTCGCAACCGCGGAGCTTCCATATTAATTTTAAAATTCGCATTCGCTTTCGCATTCGCAATAATCAATGCGGATCTTTTGCGAATGCGAATATTGAAGGGACCGAAAGTAACAGTTATTTTCTTTACGAGTTAAACTTGGCCAAATATTTTTTATTCCCAACTAAAAGTACTTTCCGGATAATAAACAAACCACATACCCAAATTAAACAAGTTTGGTATCAAATGAAAGAGGACTTAAATAGCTTTAAAACTGAAATGTCTAATAAAGCAAAGTCACCTATTGAAAAATATTTCAATAAAAAATATTAATTAATTACCATAGACCAAACCTTGGGTCAGGTATATGAATTTCTTTAGTATTAAATGATATCAAAAATATGTAAATAGAGGTGGTAACCTTCGTTCGTTATTTCTGTATAAAAGCTATTTCAGTCCACTTTCACATGATACCAAATTTGTTTAATTTTGATAATCTGTTTGTTTATTATCCAGAAAAACTTTCGGAATAAAAAATATTAGGCCAAGTTTAACTGGTTAAAAAATAACTGTTATTTTCGGTCCCTGGAATATTATGCAAGTGCAGTGATAAAACGTATATCTGACCAGTCACAGAAGAAAGGATCAAAAATGAATTACAAGAACTAAAATCGGAAAAGGCTGTTGACGTTACTGGTTCTCCACATTCAGAAACAACCAAAAGAATGAGAATGAAGAATTCTTTGGAAAACAACGGTGTTTAAACCAGGGTGCGGAGAACGATCAAAATACGATCTTTTTCGCAATCAATCGCGGCCAAAAATTGAGTGCTTGCAATTTTTCGCGATTGATAACGTAGCGCTGCGAGCAGTGTTGCTATTTTAGCCGTTTTCCGGCTAGATTTAGCCGGTTGCGATAGCAAACAGCCGGAGAAATTTCGATTTAGCCGGCAGCCGATTTGTTAGCCGTTTTGCAGAAAAAAATTAGCCGTTTTTAGCCGATTTTGCTATTTGCCTGGTTTTCTTAAATTTCAAATATGTATATACATATGTTTCCATTTTTGACTAAGCGACCCAAAATCTGTTAGAAATGTCTACTAGCCTTATCGTGGAGAAAATTTTCATGTCAGGCAGGGTTGTATGAAATTGGGCTGATTTCGCTTATTTTTATTTTAAACGAAGAAGAGATTTTCTTCATAAAATGTTTATTATAAATGTTTTAATCTTAAGTGTGAAGTTTTATTCGCAAACTTAGAAAATAAGAAATTGTTTCACTATTAAGACACTTAAGATGCGTTTGTGTTTGTATCAGTGTACGAAAATAAACTATATTGTACGTTACTATTTCGTTTCGTTTATTACTTTAACAGTTCGGTACAATACGAAACAAAACGGCTGAGTTCACTTTGGCGATAGTACACTACAGTAGTTTAGTAGTTACAGACGAAACAACAAACGAAATGAATCGTGCAGGGAAAATATTTTTATGTATGTACATATATGCAATAAACAAATACAAAACGAATGGCTGCAATGAATAAAAAAAAAATAAAAATGTTTTTTAATTGAATTGGATATGAAAATTTACAGAAAAAATTATTTTTCACGTAATTGAAACGTTTGCATACATATAAAACGTACCCTATGGTACAATTGTCACAAACGAAAAGCAAACGTTTCTCGTTGGGGAAAATGACAGTGAATCTTACAATTTGTTTCTGACTATTTACAAAACTGTACAAAACCACAAATGATATGATGATCGATGAGCAAATGGGAATTGTTTTGTACAGTTTATTTTCGTACCCTGGTTTGTATATAGTGCCTAAATTACAAAACATAATTTTTGCCCACTCCCAAAGGTTTAAGGTAAGGGAAAATTTGATATTTTCAAGCACTATGTACACATATGTATTTTTTTAAACAAAGTTTTTTGCTGAGAACTTATTAAAATTCCAAAAACCGAATGCCAACTTGAATTAAAGGAACCAACCAGTGTTGCCAGGTCTTCGGCATGAGAAAACGTCCCTCGTGGTCTGAAAAAACGTCATTTCCTACCCAAAAACGTCTTATTCAAATGAATGTCCAAAAAAATTGTCATTTTGACAGAGGAAATTTAAAATTCTTTGTAAACTGGTTTGAGATCGTTAATATAAAAATCATCAGCTGATTAAGTCATCACCATTTTGATCGATTTTGGCTGTTTCTCTTTTGTTTATTTAATGTTTATTATTTTTCCATAAAATCCAAGCTTGTTATATAACAAACAAAATATAAATCCACATTTCAAACTTTGTGCAAAAATTATAAAAAATCTGCAAAGCTTCAGCTAGATTTTCAACTTTTGATTTAAATTTTTTAGAATTTTTTTGAGTATGCAGTTTGATAGCCCATTAAATTTCAGTCCACTAATGTGCATGTTTAAAGGGGCCTAATAATCGCGTTGATTTTTAATATTTTTTTTTTGTTCTTGTAGACATATGGTAAGGGGGTCGGTTGTCGAAAATGCTAACTTAGGGTTTACGCCGGACAATACTGTCATGACAATGAAGATATACGTATTATTTGTCAAAATTATTCTAATGGAAAAGTATGGATGTATTAGTGAAAAAGTGTGCATGTATTGCTATTGTCATGACAGTATTGTCCGATGTAAACCCTAAGTAAATTACGTTCTGCTAAGAAGGGGCATAGCAATTTTTCAGCCCTGTTTGTGTTCATTACATTTTCAATGAAGTCTTAAAAAAGTCGCCTACTTTTTTCTGACTCTTTATGCTGCTGCAGCTTTTTTGATGCTTTTGCGAGCGTGCGTGTTGCAAGAGATCAGCATTTCCTGATTTGGCTTTTAATGTGCAATTGCAAACATTACAATAAGACTCGTAACCTCAAGTGTTTACACAACCAGCCTTTGAACACGAGGTCCCTAGTCCAAGAATAAAAAAAAAAATGCGCGTACGCTTGGTATGCATCATATTTAAGTCATCTGTGTCCAAAGAATAAATATATTTTGAAGCAGCTGCTGCAAAACACAAAGCTTGTAAAGATTTATTAAGAAAATAATTCAAAATCAGTTCTACTTAGTACAAGATTTAGTCACAGAGAAAAATTACTGGGAAGTTAAAAAACGTCAACCTGGCAACGCTGGCCCCAACACTGAAGTGAGTCAAAATGAAAATTAAAGAGCACAAATTTCTATGTAAAGCAAAACTCTCTGGGAATCCTACGAGACATCTGCCGGTCATATGACCGGTCATCTAAGTGGAATATATGCAGTCTTTTGGCATCATATTTTACATCAGAATTGAAGGGATTTCTGAAAAATCTGACCAGTTCTTTTGTGTAACTGTGATTTTGCATCCCTTGAAAACATATGGCCTCGGTTGATGTTAACTTAAGGTCGTTGTTTTACTGCTTTAAAATTGAAGGGAAATTTTTACAGCGTTTTTTATGTGTATTGGTTTCTATTTGAGTGTATTGAGAATCGGTCAGTCTGAAAAGGCCTTGTAGGGAAGACAATAGGTTTGTTCGTCGAAAATCCAGCGAGAATTATCTGTCAAAATATCAGATAGTAAGAAAACTTGCAATTTTCTGCCAGCTAGTGTCCACGGTTGCATTTCGAACAAAAGAAATTTGTATAGAATTTTTAAAATTCTTTCAGAGGGGCAAAAAACAGGATCTACGTGTAAATATCTTGTCTGTCCGACTTTCTTCAACGTACGTTTCAATTTCTTTGTCGGGTTTACTATATCGACTCTGGTTGAGATTGCATTCCGATTAAGAATACAGTTTTTCTTTGCCAAGTACCTTTCAAATCATTGGAATTAACTAAATTAATTAAGTAAACAAGTATTAACTTAAATTTTTCATTTTCAAATCGCTCCTGTTTGAAAATTTTTAAATTTAACGAACTTGTTTATTCAAATTATCGTCGACAAAAAAATCCTACCATGTGCCACAATAATGCAAATTCTTGCTGGCAGA
>NW_023465436.1:0-8810 GCF_013731165.1 Rhagoletis pomonella | reverse complement strand
TCATTTGTTTCGTTGCTGTGAACTTGTTTCAAAACTTCTCGCTTTTGCTTAATATAATTGTAAAACTCTGTGCATGTCATTTAACGTATTTAGGTACATCTTATATTAATCATCAACTATCGCTTGTGCACAACGTGCTAAATTAAAAAAAAAAAACGCATATGAAAGAGCCAACCCAACTCGTAATAAATTTAAGTATACAAATTTTAGTATTTAGTATAGAAATATTCAATTCAAATACGCCAATATTAAAATGAAGCGCTTTGCACTTAACGGATGCTTTTTCATAATTAAGTTAAAACAAATATTTAAATTCCATGCTGCCTGACGCTCTTCGTGCACTCAGCTACAAATAAAAAATATTCATGTTTACTAGTAAGTTATTTCCCCCAGTAAATTCATAAAATTTTTCTTAATATTACAACGCGGCTTTTTTCTCAGTGTAGTAATTTTTATTCAAAATTTGTGCAATCAAATCGAAAACCGGGACACTTAAACGAAACCCCGGACATTTTAAGGTTGGACCGGGACACCGGGACAAATAGTCTAAAACCGGGACATTTCCGGGAAAACCGGGACGTCTGGCAGCCCTAACTTAGTGGCATTGTGCTACTATGATAGCTCGACCAGTAATCATAGTCAACTTATGTACAGTAGACTAGAGGTATACGCCGCCGGGCCACGCCGCCGCCGCCGTTTTTTGTCATTTCTCACCCGCCGCCGCCGAGTTACGAAAATATCGGCGGCGGCGGCGTTCGGCGCCTATGGAATTTTGTATAAAATTTTCATGTTTTATGCACATTGGAATACATCGTTTGAAGAAACTATTTTACGAAATGAAAATTACATTTTTAAAAGAAGTTTTTTTTTGCATAATTTGGGCCACTGAACATTTCAAAAAAAAGCATAACTCAGAAAAAAACATAGGTAACACGTTTTTCAATCGAAAGCGTTTATTGAATTAGTTGAATTAGGATCGAATACTGGTAATTTGACGATTTTTTCCGCAGTAGAAAATTTTTTTCAATACTACAACAATACTACTTTTTTATATACTACATCAACATGAAAGTTATACACATCAAAAACTTTAATGCCAATATCTCAGACAGCAGTTTTAACAGAAGCGCCCTTATTGCATCTAACTCCTCAATTATTGGAGATAAAACAAAGACTACTTAATTTTCCTGTTTTTTTTTTAATATTTTAAACAGAATTTTAATAAAAAGCAAACACTTTTTTTGCTAATTTTTAGATTCGTAAATTACTTTATTCTGGGGTCCCACAGATGTAGACAAGAAGTAGGTGGCTGTGTGAAAATTACGTTAGTATTCCTAACTAGTGGTCAAACCCCAGGAAGGTTTTGCTCCCGCTCATCGCAATATTTTCTACACAGAGTTAAAGTCCCCCTTTTTGATAAAAATTACTATTATTTTGCATTACATTCTGTTCTCCTTAGAAAAATTTGGCGCTTAATATATTAGTGGAAATTTTTACTATTTAAGTATAAGCCATTTTTCAAACAGTGGGTCAAAAAGGCCCGTTCTGGTGGGAGTTGAGGGGTTGAACTTTTTGAAAAAAGTAGGCCAACCTTATTTTCAATATATAACCCGCAAAAAATCGTAAGAACTCCGTAATTTATCATAACGGTTGATAAGCTTATGGCAAAAATTTATTGATAGCGACATAAATTACCCCAATAACTTAACCTTTAAATTTTTTTATTTCTTTAAATTGAAATAGTACATACGGATTTGTAGAGTACATAGAGATGTATGTATGTTAGGGTGCCCATCGAAAATCATTTGTTTTGTACGTTAGTACTACATATTATCAAATTGTGGAAATTATCGATGGTCAAAATTTAAAAAAAAATCTTTGAAATTCAAGCAAAAATAGTCATTCAAAGACTCTTGAATCTAGAAAATCGTATTTTCTGACGTAAATCGACAGTCCGCGACCTTTAAATGGTCTTTAAAAAATCTATAAAAATAGGCAATAATATTTCTCATAAAAACGAATCAAATTAGGGGGTAGGGTCTTTAACTTTTCAAAAAAAGCATTTTCGATGGGAAACCTAATGTAACGGGTGATTTTTTAAGAGCTTGATAACTTTTTTTTTAAAAAAAACGCATAAAATTTGCAAAATCTCATCGGTTCTTTATTTGAAACGTTAGATTGGTCCATGACATTTACTTTTTGAAGATAATTTCATTTAAATGTTGACCGCGGCTGCGTCTTAGGTGGTCCATTCGGAAAGTCCAATTTTGGGCAACTTTTTCGAGCATTTCGGCCGGAATAGCCCGAATTTCTTCGGAAATGTTGTCTTCCAAAGCTGGAATAGTTGCTGGCTTATTTCTGTAGACTTTAGACTTGACGTAGCCCCACAAAAAATAGTCTAAAGGCGTCAAATCGCATGATCTTGGTGGCCAACTTACCGGTCCATTTCTTGAGATGAATTGTTCTCCGAAGTTTTCCCTCAAAATGGCCATAGAATCGCGAGCTGTGTGGCATGTAGCGCCATCTTGTTGAAACCACATGTCAACCAAGTTCAGTTCTTCCATTTTTGGCAACAAAAAGTTTGTTAGCATCGAACGATAGCGATCGCCATTCACCGTAACGTTGCGTCCAACAGCATCTTTGAAAAAATACGGTCCAATGATTCCACCAGCGTACAAACCACACCAAACAGTGCATTTTTCGGGATGCATGGGCAGTTCTTGAACGGCTTCTGGTTGCTCTTCACTCCAAATGCGGCAATTTTGCTTATTTACGAAGCCATTCAACCAGAAATGAGCCTCATCGCTGAACAAAATTTGTCGATAAAAAAGCGGATTTTCTGCCAACTTTTCTAGGGCCCATTCACTGAAAATTCGACGTTGTGGCAGATCGTTCGGCTTCAGTTCTTGCACGAGCTGTATTTTATACGGTTTTACACCAAGATCTTTGCGTAAAATCTTCCATGTGGTCGAATAACACAAACCCAATTGCTGCGAACGGCGACGAATCGACATTTCACGGTCTTCAGCAACACTCTCAGAAACAGACGCAATATTCTCTTCTGTACGCACTGTACGCATTCGTGTGGTTGGTTCAATGTCCAATAAAGTAAACTGAGTGCGAAACTTGGTCACAATCGCATTAATTGTTTGCTCACTTGGTCGATTATGTAGACCATAAATCGGACGTAAAGCGCGAAACACATTTCGAACCGAACACTGATTTTGGTAATAAAATTCAATGATTTGCAAGCGTTGCTCGTTAGTAAGTCTATTCATGATGAAATGTCAAAGCATACTGAGCATCTTTCTCTTTGACACCATGTCTGAAATCCCACGTGATCTGTCAAATACTAATGCATGGAAATCCTAACCTCAAAAAAATCACCCGTTATATACTATATAGACTTTCTTCTGGTCGCCCATCCATCAGCAGCAGTCACTCAACATTTGAATTCAATGAATGAATTAAATAGAACTATAATCTGATGACATGATAAGATTAGAAGCCTCATGGCTCTTTGGAATCTACCTTATGGGCAGTAGCGCCGGCGTTTCCAGACGCGCCGGCGTCGCCGCCGCCGCCGATTCTTTTTGAAGTTGACCATGCCGCCGCCGCAAAGCCTGTCGGCGAAAACCTCTACAGTAGACTGCATGATTCCCCATACAAAAAAAAAATCGGTACTGTTTTTACACTGGAATTATAAAATCTATTATATTTTAAGACTTCCACCAAAATATCTCGCAAAAAAATTAAGATTTACGTAAGCTGGACCGGTTTGAAAATACCTCAAAAAATTTAGTTTTTTATAAAAAGAGTTTTTTTTTAATATTTTTCGAAAAAAAATTCCCTCAAATGACTAAACAGTTTAAGCTTAAAAAAATACTGATATTGTTGTTACTTAATTTGGTTAGTTCTTTATAGTCGATTCCTTAACAACATCCGTATAAATACAAGTTTAAATGTTTGTCAAAATTTGGTGCAAATCGTATCCCAATTGTGTGAATACCCTAATAGTTTTCTTTATCCCAATCACGAAAATTAATTTGTTGAAATTTTTCAATAGAACATCGCTGTATTGTACCAATCTTTTGTTAAAAAAAAATCCCATTTTTTTATTTTGTACCAATAGCCCAGTATAAAAATGTACCAATCTGTACAAATGTAACAATCGAGTGCCACTGCCATAAAAATTTATGCAATTTACAAAAAGTTTTCGCTGAAAACTACTTGAAATCTCTCGTTCCATTCATTCCAATCGGTGTTTTCACTAGTTTTTTTTCGATTATTTACCGAAGTGGAAGACATATTTTATCATCTTCAATAAGTCATTTCGGATTTATTGTTAATTGGCTGGCCAAAATAAAATAAGAATGAAAGCAAGAGGTTGCTAATGAAAAGAAAATGAGAAAAGCATTTTGGTTTTGTTTTTGTGTAGCTAAACTGTAATCAGAGGATGTAAGAAAGGTCAACGAAAATACAAACAACCGGTGTGAACAGCCTTCAGCCCACAATCGCCAAACTCGTTTGCGAAGTGTTTTCGTTGTCGGTTATTTGTAAAAGGTTTATATTTTCACCCTTGAAATCAAATCTTAAATTTATTTGGTCCAAAAACTCTTTGTAAAACTTTAATATATTGGTTTTAACTTCAGAACAATTGACATTACTTTTCATAAACATCTCAGCTTTCGTTCTAACAAAAATGTCACATATTTTAATATGATTATTTTCATTTTTAAAATCGATATTAATATTGTTACTGATCGCATCTTTTTTAATAATGTTACTCAAAATTAAGAGATAATCTGCTCTGATAGTAGCATATAAGTATGGCAAACGAGAGGTTTCAGCTTGGAACTCTTTATTAAGATTGTTAATTATAGGCAAAATATACGATAGAAATAAAAAATAGCATTTGGTTTTGCAACACATTCCTTCGGCCAGGTCTGCAGATCGCATGCTGTTTATTTATAAAAGCAGGAAATAAAATAAACTTTCAAACTATCCCATTGCTCAACTATTCTTAACACGACGCTTTCTAGTGAAAGCTGAGATATGCCCAAGATTTTGTGGAGTTTTACCGAAAAGTAGTCCTGAAATTCCTGCAGTTCATGTTTCCTGTTTGGACTGTGGGAAAATAAACTATATATGTTGTGGAACAGTGTCTCAATGCTTTTCGGCAATTTTTTGCGAGCGTAGCTTGAGCAAAGGTGAAGTGAGTGGCATGTGCACTTTATATAAAATAAATCGGCTTCTGCACTCAATAATGTTTTCAGCCCGCCCAAGTCTCCAGCCATAACATTAGCTCCATCAATGGATAAACCAATAAGGTTTCTTAGTTTTAACGGCAGGATTGGCAAATGTTTAAAAGGTGCAATTGGCAAATATTTATATGCAAAATGATGTTTGAAATATATGTTTTTATAATTTAAAAATTTAAAAAGTTAATTCAACTAATCGACCAAAATTTTACTTTGCCTACCAACCTACCAAATGAAAAAGAAGCGACCAAATTTGGTCGGAGAAGACCAATAGTGGCAATACTGCAAGCAAACAAGAAACTCGAGAAGTGTTTCACCGTCTCATCCTCTTCAAAGCAGGATGGGAAAATGAAGTTGTAATTTACGCCTATCACAGTCAGGTGTTTGTCCCACGTGAAGTAACCAGTCAGCAGTCCTGTCTTCTCAGTAAGAGGAAAAAACTAGATACACCTTCTGACGTTGAAGGCAATATGAGTTTTGTCCACCTGCATCCACTCGATGGCTCCCAGTCATTGCTGAGCGAAGTATCCACCCAGTTTCTGATGGTGGCTTCGATGGCCGAAGTGGGGAGTGCTATAACTGGTTGCGTATCGAGGAATGCCTGGTCTAAGCCAACTGTTGCAAAAGGGTCAGATGTCTCATTTCCAGGCACGCCCGAGTTGCCCAGAGTAAAGCAAGCTCGTTATCTTTACCAACATAATTTGGTCGAGACTTGCATTGCCGAACTAGTTTGGAAGTACTTAGATAGAGGGCTGGCCAATGCTTTAGGTGCACCTTGGCTGTACCTGTTGACAGTTTTGGAGCCATCAGTAAAAGTTCGACAATGTGCGAGGGCGGGCTCAGTGCTGGAATTGAACCAGCATTACCCTCAGGGAACTCGCTCTCTCTAGAATGTCTTCAAAAAGGTAATGGTGGCGTACTATCCTGTAGCACTGAAAAGACACAAGTGCTCAAATATCAGCTGCTGGCAATTTCCGCATCGCCTCACTCAGTGTTATACCAACATCCGTTTATTTTTAGTCTGCAGGTGATGGCACAAAGTGACGGTAAGTTCACCAGTGCGTCAAAAGTACTAAACATTAAAGTTGAATAAATAGGCTATCAAGCAACCATTTGGTTCTTTACTATCGAGACCAGATGATTTTTCGTGGACCCCCACTTACAACTCGTGGACCTCCATATTTTTTCACGCCAACGTAGACCCCTGTCGAGTCTCCCGTGGACCACTTTGGGCATCACTGTAATATCCGTAAAATTTATTTATTTTTATTTTTTATTTAGAACTAGCTGTACCCTGCCACGCTTTGCTGTGGCATATTTCTGTTATATGGACGATAAATTATTAACGAAACAAAGCATACATTTCATATGTGTTTGGTTATGTAATAAGTACTCGTGTGCATACAATATTTGTTATTTTGCCATTCTCTGCATAGATATCAAGGATATCTGGTTTGCCGACACAGGAACACGCAACATCTGAGAAGCAATCCGCATCTAAATCTAAACCATACTTTTCCAAAGTTCGACCCGGAGCATTATTGATTGTGATTCCGAATGTCAATCGAATTGGGAATTCAAATCTTTTAAATTGAATCATCATCATTAAATGGAATCATGGGAATTCTTCACCTTTGAAAGGCCACATTAAGATCTTTTCTTACATTACGTTCTTCATCAATTTCTTAACTGCGAGTCGCATTCCGTTGCAGAGTTTTCGCTGATTAATATTCCGCAACATGATAACTGTCAAACCTATTTTTAATTTCAGTATGTGAGGTCTCCCTGGAAGATTAATCGAGTTCAAAAATTTCGTTGGATGGTCTTTTTCCACAACGGTGTTTATCCACGTATATGCTATTTCCTCACGTTGAATGCTGGATTGAATAACATTAGTGGTACTCACCACAGTGAGCAAGTGGTCTGGCAGTCTAGTAAAAGAGCTGATCAGCTCAAGCAACGACTGTTGTCAATACCACTATTATTTAGTTGATAGGCCTCCTTATTCTTCGCAGCAAGAATAGCCCGTTCACTGAGCCAATCGTGATTCCTAAAATTAATTTTCTTAATAAAGAAACATTCTTTCGATCAGTTCTCCTTTCGATGTTTCTAATTTACAAAAATTATCAGGCCATAAAATTCGTCTTAATCTCTCATTGACTGGCAGCTTTGCGTTCCCAATGTCCAGTTATTGTCGCGCGAATACTTCAGCTGCAGTGTATGTATGTTCGTCTTGTCGCAATGTTGACTATTTCAGGCAAGCATTTATCTCTCGTGTTAATCGAGAAACTACAGACAATGTTTTCGTAAAATCTCCTGCTAGCAATATCCCGAATGGTTGAATGTTTCCACGCAAATCCCGCAACAATGGATCAAAAGCCTCAAACGATTTTTTATGTGCCATGGTGCACTCATCCCATACAATGAATTTAATTTTTTGGTAAACTTTTTCCATACCGGATGCTCTGGAAATATTGCACGTGGGAGTTTCGCTGATTTATATGTTCAATGGCAGCTAAAGAGCTGAAGTGGCAATGTTTGCACCTGGTAATAATGTCGCAACAATTTCAGACGAAGCGATGGCTAAGGTAATGTAATTTTTTGATCGAACCGTTGCCAGAATCCATCTGATAAGGAATATTTTGCTAGTTCCTCCTGGCGCATCCAAGAAAATGGTCCCCCAACTCCGTCATTTATCATTTGCATATTCTTCTTCTACTTTGGCTTTGTAACCGCCTAAGCCATTTTGGCCGAGCTCCACAAAGAACGCCAGTCATTTCTCTCTGTGCCAACTTGGTCTCTCCATTGCCATGGGTGCTTCCTATTCGTCAGCTACCACCATCGGCTTGCGAGTTGAATTCTTGTACACCTGAAACTCCGGTTCCTATTGAACGACATGTCTAAGCCAGCGGAGCCGCTCTATATACATTCGCTGCACTATGTACATTTGGTTGTAAAGCTCATACAACTCATCGTTCCATCGTCTACGGTAACAACGTCGCCCATGCGTAGAAGCCTGTATATCTTCCGTAAGATCTTTCTCTCGGATACTCCAAGAGCAGCCTCATAAAATGTTGTCATTGTCTAAGCTTCTGCGGCATATAACAGCTCGGGCATGATGACTGACTTATAGAGTGCGGTTTTTGTACGTCGAGAAAGGACTTTACTCCCCAATTGCATACTCAGTCCAAAGCAGCACCTGTTGGCAAGAGTAATTCTGCGTGGGTATTCCATGCTGATATTTTTGTCGGCGATAGTGCCGGTTCCTTAGTAAATTAAATTCTCCACTTTCCCGAAATTATAACTGTCAACAGTGACGTGGGTTCCAAGGCGCGAACGCGGTGACTGGAGATACTTCGTCTTGTCCTCGTTTACCACCAGGCGCATTCGCTTTGCTTCCTTATCCAGCTTGGAAAAGGCAGAAGAGACTTCGCTATTTTTGTTACCGTTGATGTCGATGTCATCGGCACACGCCAAAAACTACACGCCCTTGTAAAAAAACTGTTCCTTCATGGTTCAGTTCTGCAGCTCTTATTATCTTAACATTTG
>NW_023465435.1:0-8810 GCF_013731165.1 Rhagoletis pomonella | reverse complement strand
ATATTTTGTAGAGTCTCATATTTTTGCACATTCCAATACATAAGGATTGCAATATTAATGGTTATTGACAGCAGAATTCTTTTTTTTTACATTGGTGAAAGTAAGTAAAAGCTTGTAAACAGGCTCTTTTCAACACACCTTCCGTAAAAAAAAAAACATCACAAAACATCACGTATTGAAGGATAGCGCCTACTAACGCGAAAAAAGTCCATTTTTGTAATGCACATACTAAGTCTTAACTAGATTAAGTGATTAAGTGCTGGAAGGAGGTAGCAATAGTTTGTAATCCTCTCTCAAAGTAAGATCTTTGATTTTAGATTTTTTTTTCAAATATCGTTTTTGAAAGTAACAGTTATTGATCAAAATTAAGCATGGATTAAAAACAAAGCATTATTTCTATGATTAAAAGAGGGTTCCGTAATTGGTATAGACTTAATTTTAGTCAATTTTCATAAAAATAAGTGAAAAATATTAGTTCAAAGTTAAGCTTTGAAACAAAAATATGTTTGCTGATATCGCCTTAAAAGAAAAGCGGCTCGGCTTCAGAGAGTTGGAAAGCAATCACGAATATTTTTTGGAAAAAGTTCTGTGATACCTTTTGACTAAAGTATACTTTCCACCGATCTGCATTAAAATTTCATTAAATTATTATTCTTGATTTCTATCATATTTGGCCGCCACGTAACACTGTTATGACGTTTCATTTGATTCTTAAAAACAGTTTTGTCAACAACATATTTATTTATGTTGCTCATCGTCCGGAAATTTTCCAAACGATTTTGGACAAACTTCCGACAATTAAAAAAAAACATAGCGCCAATTCAATTGCATCATGTAAAGTCGTACATCGATGTATTTGTTACTTGCGCATCCCTAGTTTCAAAACGAATTCTAGACGGTGCTTCCACAAATCATAGGCTGGCTCCTCATCCTCCCCCAATGCGATACAACTTTTCTTCTCCATTTTCGTGCGCTCTTTTAGTTTTAACCCGAGCAAAATCGACTAGTGGACTTCTTAAATCATTCTTTCAGAAACTACAACAAAGATCTATTTTCAAATGATTTCCCCAAATTTAGCAAACAAGTAAATACTTGCACTAGATACCCATGAGGTACGTGTACACGCGTATCGAAGTACAAAAAATAGTCGGTACTTAGTAGAGGTACTCAAGTATATACATCTAAGTACTGGTATCGGAAAATCACTAAGCTTAGTTTATTTTCTTATATTGGTATCTAGTACTTCAAGCTTTCATGTTTCGGATCCCATCGAAGTCGATACACCTCTGTCTGTTAGCGTACATTTCCGCATGGAGGATGATTTTTCTCAACGAGGGACCAACGGACTCTCCCTTATGCATGGAAATAAGCAAGCATGAATTTAATAGTGTGTCCAATGCAGCACTCCTCAGCTCTTATAAGTGATTTTTGGACGCCTCGCACTTATTTTAAGTCAGGGTATGGATGCAAATGAGCGAGCTGTTGAAGATATCGCAGAATTTCAGATTGTGCCGAGATGCTCGTTCACCGTGGTGAATGACAATACCCGGCGACAAAGCCATTTTTTAAAAACCGAACTTGCACCCCTTTACATGCCACATGCAGTAGACCCCGCAAGCATTACTCAACTGAGGATGATGCGCGCAGAAGGAGTTTTGAGTACCGGCCGCTTGCTTTGAAACAGACGCAGACAGAGTATGTTCAGATGATTTCATGAGACTTTTGGACCGAATGTTTCGGCGAAGACTCATTAAAGCTCATTCTTTTTCTGCCGTGCGCCCGTCTCTACATGGATTTAGTATTTGATTTCGAAAACACACTTCTTCTTTTATAAGTAAAATGTTGATTTCATTGTAGATTCCAACGGTAGCCTCCTTTAAGTTTCTTACCACTAGATAACTATGTACGAACATACATATACACATACTTCACAAATAATCGAAACTTGCAGCTGACCTCTATATTCATCTTCCAATACAGCCGTAGAGTACTGACAGTAACTAGCCATCTGTCTAACTGCCTATCAGTCTTTGTATTAAAATTTGAAAGTATTTTACCCTTTCACTGCGCGGACATCCCGCTCCACTTACATCACAATCCTTTTCCTTCAGTTGCTTCCGTGAGCCCGCGCTGCATCCAATAGATATTCTCTATATTCTACCATCAGCGTATCTCTACGCTCATCAACCTACCTCCAGCATTAACTTGCTCGCAACAGCACATCAACGAATGCTGGCATCGCCTTACATTTTACCGTTTTGATGCTTCAACTTTCAACTTCTTACAAATGAACCGAACTTTCAAGTATACAAAATTCTCTATTTCAAAGGACAGCGAGCCATCAATGCTGTAGCAGCTCTGAAAATAGCGAAGCGCAGATAAGTACGTACATATGTCCTGCGAGCATGTACATATGTATGTAAGATGAAGGGAGGATATAAAAGGCGAAAGGGTAAGAGAACTGCAAAAACAAAATGTCCAATATAAAAAAAAGTCGACGAAAAATGCAAAGTTTAACACAAAAGTGGCTCACTTTGCTGCAAGTTGAAATTAATCATTGTCAAAGCGCATAAATCACAGTTGAACTTTTTTCGCTGGAACGCTGCGACGCTTCGTCGGTTCGCTGTTTGTCAGGAGCGCGTTTCGTTCGGGTTTACGCCCACTGCCTCGCAGAGCGACGCATACTTATCGCGTTATCCGCGCTCCTGATCAGCAGCAGCAACACATCCGACGTGCCGATGTCGCACGCGTACACATAAATATGTACATATGTATGTGTGTACATTTGTGCATACATGCATTGCCTTAACTATAGTTGCATTACAAAATTTTTTGCATATCTTCCATTTACATCAGAGGTCCCCAAACTTTTTTTCTCGAGACCCCTTTCAAAACTTTACTGGTTTCGGTGAACCCCCTTGCTGCTACATTTCTAAGATATTCCCAAAGCTCGTCAAAAAATTTGAAGAATACTTCTACTATGCACTATGTATCTCTTCAATTCTCGATACCTTGACAAAGCTGACAAACTCAATGAATTTTGATAACTCGATACATTTCAGTGAGTGGGAAATTCCGACAATTCGATACGTATTGATAGCTCAATTAATTTCGAAAGCACTAAATTCCGCTAACTCGATAAGATTCGATAACTGTACAAATTTAGATAACTATCTATAAATTTAGATAACTGCCCGTTTCCAGAACTGGATAAATTTCGATAACATATCTCGATATATATTGATAATTCCATAAATTTCTATACCTATCGCCAATTTTCTCTGGTAACACGATAAAATTCGATAAATAGTGACAACTCAAAGAATTCATGTAATTCTAGAAATTTTGACAACCCGATATAATTTGAAAATTCCACAAACTTCGATTTCATAAACCGACAAATTTCGATAAAAATCAAAAAATTTCGATAAATCAATATATATCGATAACTCGATAATTTTAAGGAACTCGATAAATCTCAACTCTGCAAATTTCGATAACTCGGTAAATATTGATTATATAATATAAAATAAAATTTCATTTACTTCATAAATTTCGATAACCCGATAAATTTTTAGGACTCGATAATTATCGATACATTTATACTACTAAGTTTCTACGTATTTCGTAAGAATTTCGATAACTCAATATACACTGATCAATTTCAATAACTCGACACAACCCGATAACTAAAAAAAAAATGGATGATCCGATATTTTTCGATAACTATAAACTTCGGTGATAAGAAACTTGACAACTTTCGATAACTAAATTTCATATGACTGGATATAGGTACACATTTCGATTCTTGTCGAAAAATTTCAATGAATTTTCTGAGCCTTTCAGTTATCCTATCTCTTATATAAGTATGTATATTATGTCTTCGCATTGTTTCCATTTTCGTGCTTATCTTCAATTTAGCCTTAATCATTTCATTTTTCATCTGCACATTTATCTTTACTACGAAGTTGCATTTCCAATTTGAGGTAATACATAATGCGGAAACAACTCAAATCAAACAGGTTGCAACAACAACTATACACAAATAAATAGACAATTTTTAAACGACGATTTTGGATGTAATTTTCAACCAATTTTGAAACCATAAAGACTCACCTCATCTAAATAAAAATACCTTTCCATTAGTGTTCTTGCTATTGAAATCGGACTTGCATTGCCGAACTAGTTTGGAAGTAGTTAGAGGTCTGGCCAATGCCTTAAGTGCAGCTTGGCTGTCACTGCAGACACATAAATTCCCACCCCTCAGCCTACTTTCCACCACGTAGTCCATGGCTTTGGGGATTTTAAATACCTCAACCTGGAAGACCGAAGCATATTCCACAAGAGAAAAGTGAAGCTTATCTCCATTAACATGCCGCCAGCGATTTCCGCCTCGCCCACTCATTGTTATATCAACATCCGTTTCTTTTTAGTCTGCAGGTGGGCTCTAAGGCTTTCCAACGTATGAAGACACAAAGTGACGGTAAGTGCAATAGAGCGTCAAGAGCACTATAGAGTACCCAAAAAAAGTAACGTTAAATAAATAGGCTATCAAGCAAACAGTTTGGTTCTTTACTATCGATACCAGATAAATGTTCGTGGGCCCCCACTTAAAACTCGTGGACTACGATATTTTTTTACCCCAACGTAGCCCCCTGTCGAGTCTCCCGTGGATTCCTGGAGGTCCACCTGGACCACTTTGGGATTCACTGATTTACATGCTACTAAACTGCATACAGCTGTATATGTACATGGTCTTACGAGCACATCAAGCATATATTAATATGTCTGTGCATACGTATTTATGTACATTTGTGAGAAAGTGCATTTTCACATTTTTGGCTTATGTAAACCTTCGCCTCATAGCTACGAGGGCCTTCATATTCCTAATGACCATAGACGTATTGTTCACATTCGACCATATATTTAATATATTTACAGCTTTAAATTTTTAGAGATAGTAGTACCTAGGTTAGGTTAGGTTAATGTAACAGTTGGTCCAATGGCCAACTAACTTAGACCTTGCAGAGCCATTGTGGTACGAATGTGAACACAGGAACCTCAGAGACTATTCTGCACTGAGCTATTTTGAAGCTCTTATGAAGCGTAGGATTGGTTGTATTAATACACCGGATAGTTCCGTAAGAGTGCTAAGAAAGTGCCTAACTAGGAAGTCAGCTCAGCTCTTAGCTAAAGCTGGGCAGCTACAGAAGAAGTGCTCAAATGGTTCTTCCTTCCTGGTTATTTCCTTCGCTTTTCTATGGTCTGAATATTTATCGAATATCTTATATAGATTTTCCTCATTTCTGTGCAGAATATTTACATATAGTTAAATTTTCTGGCTAATAAATATTTGGACTTGAAATAATTTGAAAACTTCTTCTTCTTCTTTTTTGGCGCTGTAACCGCCTAAGCGATTTTGGCCGAGTTCAGCAAAGCACGCCAGTCATTTCTCCTCTGTGCCAACTGACGCCAATTGGAAACGCCAAGTGAAGCCAAGTCCTTCTCCACCTGATCTTTCCATCGCAGTGGGGGGCCTCCCTCTTCCTCTGCTACCACCAGCGGGTTCCGAGTTGAATACTTTCAGAGCTGGAGCGTCGGTGTCCATTCGAACGACATGGCCAAGCCAGCGGAGCCGCTGTATTTTAATTCGCTGCACTATGTCCATATCGTTGTAAAGCTCATACAGCTCATCGTTCCATCGTCTGCGGTACTCGCCGTCGCCAACGCGTAAAGGACCGTAAATCTTCCGCAAAATCTTTCTCTCAAACACCCCAAGAGCCGCCTCATCGGATGTTGTCATTGTCCATGCTTCTGCGCCATATACCAGCACGGGCATGATGAGTGACTTATAGAGCGCGGTTTTCGTACGTCGAGAGAGGACTTTACTCCTGAATTGCCTACTCAGTCCAAAGTAGCACTTGTTGGCAAGAGTGATTCTACGTTGGATTTCAATGCTGACATTATTATCGGTGTTAATGCTGGTTCCCAAGTAAACGAAATTCTCTACTTTCTCGAAATTGTAACTGTCAACAGTGACGTGGGAGCCAAGGCGCGAATGTGCTGACTGTTTGTTTGATGACAGGAGATACTTCGTCTTGTCCTCGTTTACCACCAGACCCATTCGCTTTGCTTCCCTATCCAACTTGGAAAAGGCAGAACAGACTTCGCGGTTTTTGTTACCGATGATGTCGATGTCATCGGCATAAGCCAGCAATTGCACGCTCTTGTAGTAAATTGTTCCTGAGCGGTTCAGTTCTGCAGCTCTTATTATCTTCTCCAACATCAGATTAAAGAAGTCACATGAAAGGGAGTCGCCCTGTCTGAAACCCCGTTTTGTGGTGAACGGCTCGGAGAGGTCTTTTCCAATTCTGACGGAGCTGGTGGTATTGCTCAACGTCATTTTACACAGCCGTATGAGTTTTGAGGGGATGCCAAATTCAGACATAGCGGCGTATAGGCAACTCCTTTTAGTGCTGTCAAAAGCGGCTTTAAAGTCGACAAATAGGTGGTGAGTGTCGATCCTTACCTCGCGGGTCTTTTCCAAGATTTGGCGTATTGTGAATACCTGGTCTATGGTGGATTTGCCAGGTCTAAAGCCACACTGATAAGGCCCAATCAGTTCATTGACGGTGGGCTTCAGTCTTTCGCACAATACGCTCGATAAGACCTTGTAACCTATGCTTAGAAGGCTGATCCCGCGGTAGTTGGCGCGAATGGCGGGGTCACCTTTCTTGTGGATTGGGCGGAGCACACTTAAATTCCAGTCGTCGGGCATGCGTTCATCTGACCATATTCTGCACAAGAGTTGATGCATGCACCTTATCAACTCCTCGCCGCCGTACTTGAATAGCTCAGCTGGCAGGCTGTCAGCTCCAGCGGCTTTGTTGTTTTTCAGCCGCGTTATTGCTATACGTACCTCGTCATAGTCAGGCGGTGGAACGTCGACTCCGTCATCATCGACTGCGGGCTCGGGTTCTTCTTCTCCACAACTTTCTGTGCTGCTGCCATTTAGTAGGGCGGAAAAGTGTTCCCTCCATAATTTAAGTACGCTCTGGACATCAGTTACTAGGTCGCCATTATTGTTCTTACAGGAGTGCGCCCCGGTCTTTAAACCTTCCGTAAGTCGCCTAACTCTCTGGTAAAATTTTCGGGCATTCCTCCTGTCGGCCAGCATTTCAAGCTCTTCGCACTCACGTATTTCGGCCTCTCTCTTCTTGTTGCGGCAAATACGTCTCGCTTCCCTCTTCAGATCCCTATAGCGGTCCCACATAGCGCGCGTTGCGCCCGATCGCAGCGTGGCCCTGTAGGCGGCATCTTTTTTCTCTGCAGCTTCCTGACACTCCTCATCGTACCAGTTGTTCTTTCGGGCTCGCTGAAATCCGACTACTTCTTCGGCGGCGGTACTTAATGAGCGGGAAATGTGGTTCCACTGCTCGCATATGTCGGTTTGTTGAAGAGTGCTCTCTGAGAGCAGGTGTGAGAGTCGAGTAGCGAAAGCGCTGGCTGTCTGTTGTGATTGCAGCTTTTCGACGTTAAGCTTTCCTTGCATATTTGGGCGCACATTTTTTGCTGCACATAGGCGGGTGCGTATCTTGGCTGCAACAAGATAGTGGTCCGAGTCGATGTTTGGGCCTCGGAGTGTGCGTACGTCTAAAACACTGGAAGCGTGCCTTCCGTCTATCACAACATGATCGATTTGGTTTCTCGTTTTTCGATCCGGAGACAGCCAGGTAGCTTGATGGATCTTTTTATGCTTGAACCTAGTACTGCATACTACCATGTTTCGGGCCCCGGCGAAGTCGATCAGCCTCAATCCGTTGTCGGACGTTTCGTCGTGGAGGCTGAATTTTCCGACGGTGGTTCCAAAGATCCCTTCTTTGCCCACCCTGGCATTGAAGTCGCCAAGCACGATTTTGATATCATGACGGGGGGCAGCGCTCGTACGTGCGCTCCAAGCGCTCATAGAAGAGATCCTTGGATGCCTCATCCTTCTCTTCCGTCGGGGCATGGGCGCAGATGAGCGAGATGTTGAAGAATCTCGCTTTGATGCGGATTGTGGCTAGACGCTCGTCCACCGGGGTGAACGACAGTACTCGGCGACGGAGTCTCTCTCCCACCACAAATCCAACTCCGAATTTGCGCTCCTTTACATGGCAGCTGTAGTAGACGTCGCAAGGCCCCAGACATTCTTTGCCTTGCCCCGTCCAACGCATTTCTTGGATGGCGGTGATGTCAGCTTTTGTCCTTACGAGGACATCAACCAGCCGGGCAGAGGCACCTTCCCCATTAAGGGTCCGGACATTCCAGGTGCATGCCCTCAAATCGTAGTCCTTTAAACATTTGCCGTGGTCGTCATCATAAGGGGGGGTCTCATCCGAGGCTTTGCCTTGCTTCTTCACTGGAAGTGGTTTTTACGTGGCGGGTCCCAAGCCCAGCGCACAACCCATTGCTGGGACGGGGGTGGTTTCGCAACCAAAAACACGTTTATATAGCGAGCCGCTTGCTCCAAGCAGACACCCGCTTGCAGCCGCACCTACTGGTGAACAGACGCTGCAGACTTCAGTGAGCCCTTAAACCGAATAAGTCAGAGTGGCCCCACCGAAGCTCCCTCTCTTTCTGCCGTGACCCAAGGCTCCACTCGGATTGGTTACCGCATCTCGCACATGGGTTGCTCACGTTGCCCAGAGTGCGCGAACGAGGACGCAAGAGTCGGGATTGAGTATAGCCATGCAACTGTAGCTGCATACCCAGCGCAATGACTATACCCCATTGCACTCCAATTTGAAAACTACACGTGAAAAAAAAAA
>NW_023465434.1:0-8811 GCF_013731165.1 Rhagoletis pomonella | reverse complement strand
GCCACAATGGCGCACTTCCATTTCAATCGGGTACCGGAAAGAAAAAACTAGCATATTTCAAATTCCACAAACTACCGCACGCCTCATGCTGCACGCCTCTGCAGTTAACACTTCATCGCGTCTTGCGCGAACGCAAATTGGCTTCACTGGAACCGAAAAATAGGCTGGGTGACGAAACAAAAAAATCCAAAAAATATTTGTCGCTCTCATTGCTATTCATTCTTTGGCCCAAATTTTCCCCCAATTCGTGGTGTTTGTTTTGATGCTGTCACACAATGGCATATGGTTTTTACGAGAAGCTTTTTCATGGCCAAAATGAACTCGGAGGATCGTAATTGATTTGTGATGGGCCACTACAGTAAGGCATTTTTCTTTTTTGAATGTTTCTCGGCCCAGATATCGCACCTGTGTCCTACCTAGTGTTAGTACGCACCTTTAATCATTTGTCAACAGCGTTTGCAAGGCGTGCAACAGCTACGAGTAAAAAACGTAGAGCTGCTGTAAAAGAGAATGCATATTTGCACTCGTTCATACATATGCATATGTCTATGTAGATTCTACATTAGGGTGAGCCTAAAATGCATGCTGGGGCAAAAAGTTTAAAATCTTAAGCTCTCCCCCTAGAATTTTTCTAAATGAAAGAATACCCGTATTTTGTCGTAAAAATGATATTGAGAACTGCCTCAAAGTCCATGAAGTTTTTCATGTAGAAATGGTGGACAATTTTTGAAACCAATATTTTTCGATCGAAAACTCTGTTTCTCTCTCTACGAGTCTTTCAATAACAATACCCAATTGTTTATTTAAAAGTTTTTAAATATTAACTTTTTTTCATAGATTCCAAAAAATGGCTTGGGTGAACCCATACAAAATCGTTAGTTTTACAAAATGGTGAAATAAACAATTGGGTATTATTATTGGAAGTCAACTGAAGATAAATACAGTTTTCCGGTCGAAAAAGGTTGTGTGTTGATTTTCAAAAATTCTATACCATTTCTACGAAAAGGTGTTTCTTTCCATATAAACTACATGCACAACTTCATAAGGTTTGATGCAGTTTTAAATATAATTTTTTTTTAACAAAAAAAAAGGGGAACCGTTTTTGGTATTAAGTAAAGTCCTTGGAGGTGAGAGCTTAAGATTTTCATTTTTTTTTTTGACAACCCTACTATACGCGTATGTATGTGTATAGCTATCGTTCTTTTTATTATCGCACGCGCGCCTGTTGCTATTGGCAATGCTGCTCCGATTTCCTTCAGACTACCAGAGGAATTCACATTGCACATTGCTTATCGCAGACAGCTTAATTTGGTGCTGTTATGGCTACAAGCGAGATTTTTTTAACGCCGCATATAGCATATTTTTTAATATTGCTTTTTTTCAAGAATAACAGGTGGCAATTGTTAGAATGATGTAGATTTATGGTACGTGGCATATTATAGTAAATTTTTATGTTGTGCAGGTGAAAAGCCGTTGATAAAACAAAAAAAAAAAAAAAAAAAAAAAAAAATACACATACATGTACATTGTACATATATGCAACATTGAGCAGTCATGTTGTGGTTTTCAAAGCACCTCAAAAGGCCGCAATAAATGTCAAACTATTAATTTTAATTTTTATAAGAAAGGAAAGCGAATTGCCACAGCTGTGAGTATGTAATTTTTATATATTTTTTCTTATACAAGTATAACTTATGTAATACATAATATGTATGTACATGGCCGAATTTGTATATGTATTAATAAATCATGTTAATTTAATTGAAAAGTGAAGTAAAGTTTTTTTAGTCGTCTGATTATGTATTTTCTTTAAGTAATATTTTTGGCTCGAAGTGCCCCATCATAAGGAGCTGAGAGCATTGGAAATCCTCGCAGTCGAGTGCTTACACGCAAAATGAATTACTGTAAGAAAGTATTTTCTAGGTTTGGTTACCTCTCGACTTTTGGCCAGCAAATAGCAGTCGCCAGACCATAGTGCATTGTTTCATTATCAGAAAATTTGTTTTGTACTCTTTGGCAGCTCTTCTGCATAACGACGTCGTACATAGCGTTGCAAGTTGTTGGCTCGCGAATGGGTCGTTGCCGCACGCCAACAGAGACAGTGCATATTTTGACTCCAACGTCCGTTTCGTAATTAAAACCCGGTTGGACAGAAAATTACTTATAATCCTTCGAAGATATGTTACAATCATTGTCATTCAAAAAAATCATAATTTTTTTTTTTTATAATTTTTGGAAGTTTTCAGATATAATGTTCATATTAAGGCAATGAAAGTTGGCACCGAATACCACGTGTCTGTGAAGTTTCAAAAGTGTGCCACCAAGCTAAAAAAAAAAAAGCGGAATGCAGAATATCTGTTACAGCTAACTATTTTGTAATCATTAAAATTTAACGACTTTTTCATTTTAAAATTTCAAGATAATTTTAAAATTTCAAGATACTTAAACGGTGAAAATGTTCGTTTTGCCAAAATGAACTAATCTAGTGTAATAAAACGAGTGTGCCAGCAAATGAAATTGATTATAAGATGACAAAACAAAAGTTCCAATTTTACAATATTTATTGGCACACTCGAAATCTATTCTAAAACTGTATTATACATGAATAAATTAATATACAAATGTGTATATTCGTGAAGAATGCTGAAGGAAAATATTCGACGGCAATATACACATTAGGGTGGTCCAAAAAGAGTAAAGTCGGAATTTTAGTGCTCTCACCCCCTAGGATTGTTCTATATCGTAAAATATATACCCCTAATTTTTTATTTTGAAATAAAAAAAAATATTTAGAGGTCGCTCAAAGTTTTCCATGTGTTTTATATGTACAGACATTTTGCTTAGGACCAACTAGCAGCATACCAAATTTATTTAAATTCAACGAAAGCGTATTAATGGATCAAAATATGCGATTGGAATTAAGTTCCCATGGTGAAATTTACCAGTGGAAATTAAAAAGTCTCTAAACCGCCTTACACAGAACAGTTCGTTGTGATGATAAATATTTACATACATATGTAAATGTTTTGACAATTTACTTCACAATCATTTGGATGTATTTAGCCATAATTTTGTGAACACTTATGGCCGTGAATTTGAACTATATTCACTTTTGCATTAGAAATGCTACTCACACAGCACAAATTTAGAATCGATTATTTTGAGGATGGAACTACTATTTATGAGAGGAAATTATAAACAGTGAATGCGGTTTACATAATTTTCAATTCGTCATGTGCTAAAGGCACATAACAAATACAAATAGAACGAAACTAATTTTGCTAATCGAAAAATATACATACTTATGTACATTAGACTGCATCACTCCCCATAAAAAAAAAAAATCGGTACTGTGTTTCCATTGGAATTATAAAATCTATTATATTTTAAGACTTCCACCAAAATATTTCGGAAATATATTGAGATTTACGCGAGCTGGACCGATTTCAAAATACCTCCAAAAATTAAGCTTTTTATGAATAAAATAGTTTCTTAAAGATTTTTTAAAAAAAAATCCCTTCAAATGACAAAACGGTTTAAACTTAAAAAATTTGCATAAAAATGTAATAATGAGATTTTTGATGCGGTTTTTTAACTTTTTTCAAAGATTGGTATAAGAAAAACTTGAATAATTGAATATTAACTATTCCGATTTGGTCTTGTGAGGTATCGTTGGAAAGATATTTTTTCACCTATAAGGAAGGAGTGGGAAAATGCCTGTCTAAATCAGTATAGTTTTGGCCCAGTTATTCAAGTTTTTACCAAATCAATCTTTGAAAAAAGTTAAAGAAAAACATAAAAATCTCTTTTTTACGTTTGCGTTGAAAAGATTTTTAAATATTTTTATGCGGATTTTTTAAGCTTAATCTGTTTTGTCATCTGAGGGGATTGTTCTCAAAAAGTTATTTAGGAAACTATTTTTATTCATAAAAAACTCCGCCGAAAAAACCGCCACTTTTTTTGGTGATGCAGTCTAATGTACGTATATTTAAAAAAGTTATCTTCTGATTTGCTACACAACTTCGTTGACAATTTTTTTTGCGTGAACTCTGGCTCAAATTTACGGCTTTTATAATGAGTTGAAAATGTGTGGACATACACTCATACAGATATATGTATGTATGTTTGTACATTAGACCGTACCGGAAACAAGGTGGCTGTACACTCCTGAGTTTAAAGTATTTTTAAGAGGCGATTGCGAATGTTTTTTTGCTGAATGTAGGGGTCTCCTTTTTAAATGTTTTTTTTTTTTTTTATAGTTCCGCTACGGTCTAATGTCCATACACATAGTATGTATGTATGTATTTCACGCTACCAGTGTATACATATGTATATACCTATGCATGTGTCGGTACATATTTAGTTTTAAATACTAACCGCTGTTGTTAATTTGCAATTTGAGCGACGAGCGTGAAAATTATATGTGCGGGTGTGCAAATTATTTGGTCACTGGTATTCAAATTGTATTTAATGATTTTGGTTTTTATAAATTTTCATATGTTTACGAGTATTGAGGCTTTTAGCGTTTAAAATTATGGTGGAAATAAAACGGAACTAAATATATTATAGAAAACTCTATATAAATTTGCGTACATGCATATGTATTTACTAGGGTGTCCGATTATTCGCTTTTTTCCAAACCGGTTTGCAAGTTATGCAACATAACAGTTATTGATGGAAACTGTCATGCAAAAATTCATTATGAAGGAAATGTTCTACAACTAAGTGATACATACCAATCGACTTCTTTTTTCACCGAGATTCAAATTTGAAAATAAATTTTTATTTGCAATTCTTATGCAAAATTAAAATCAAACAATTATTTTTAATTTTTATATTAAATGTATTAGATAACAGTCATTGAAGACTTTTATTTATAAAAGCAGTGACTTTCATTATTAAAAGTCATCAATATAAATCAGTCACTAACTTTTTTATGACTTTTATAAATAAAAGCCTTCGATAACTGTTATCTGAGACATATAATTTAAAAATCAAAAATAACTGTTATTTGCAATTATTTAGATAAAAATCAAAAATACAAAAATCGCGTTTTGCTTTGTATTTATCTATCGATAACAAAATCGATAGTAACATCCATCAAAATATCAAATTCAATAAAAATATCGATAGCAAAATCGATAAAAGTCAAGATTTCGAAAAACCGCCTACAGATAAAAAAATAAAGAAAAGTGGGGGTTTTCCAATAGCGTAGTATGGTATATATAGCTCCCCCCAAAAAAACCTTAGTTCAATTCAGTTGAGCTTCGTTGAAAATATATCTACTTTGAAAAGGTTTTTTTTTCTAAAAAAAAATTATTGTTGAAGGAATTTTTCTGAGGACATAAAAAAAAAAAAACTATGATATTACAGACCGTCACGGTAATAATGATCTTTATTTAAAAAATTTTAACCGATATTTTGGATCTATATTGGAACAAATTTAGCCGTTATTTTATGATTTTTAGTTTTTGGACCATATTGAAGCTGGTATTTTTGGGTTTGATTTTTTCGGTTATAAAATATTTGAATTGATAATAAAAAAATACATACTTCCGATATACCCTCTAATTATTTTTTTTTTCAAAAAATTATATTTGAATATGCTTTTTTCGTATTTGGCCACGTTAAGACTATGAAAAATGTGTAAAATGAATAGTTTTGAGTTTAATATGCGAATTTTATGTTGTATTTTTTTGCGTTTCCTGAGAAAATGGCCCTTTTTGTAGGTATTCTTTATACTGTCAGTAGTGAACTATGTGGATGGGAGAACCTAACAGCCTCAAGCTCAATCAAAAATTCTTGAATATAATTATTATAAGGCCGTAAAATAACACAAAAAAAGAGAAAACAAAATGCTGTTTGCAATTTTGTTGCTGCGAAGGCTACTCCTTTTAACTTTTCAGCAGATGCCTGCAGGGGTGAGTCGCATACCTACATACACACCCTGCAAGGAAACTGCCAACTAGTGAACCGAAGTTCTAGTTCCGTACTAGATCTTTATCGCCAAAAACCAACCAGTTCGTTAGTAGCTAGACCCCCTTCAGATTAAAAGCAGCGAAATGTGGTACTTTTAAAAAACTGTTTAATTTTTTTTTTTGTTAAAACTGCATACATATCGCTATGTAAGAGTGAAAAGTAGCTGCTGAGTCCGTTTTTTCTAAAAAAATATATAATTCGATATCTTAGATGATGAATGTAGAACTGGGTTGGAATTATAGAAAAAGAGATGCAAAAAGAACTACATCTCATATGTCAAATTCAGAACTAGTTCGCAACTATCGAAAAAGGGATGCAGCGGGGGGCTAGTTTACTTTAAATACATCTTTGGTTGACGGTTTTTTTTCGTTCATATGCGCTTTGCTTCTACACTTCACAAATACCTTTTCATAGTTTGGTAATACAAGACCAAATTTTTTATTAATATTTTAAAATTTTGTTCAGAACTAGAGATTTTCCTCATAGGG
This sequence comes from Rhagoletis pomonella, assembly GCF_013731165.1. Classification (NCBI taxonomy): domain Eukaryota; kingdom Metazoa; phylum Arthropoda; class Insecta; order Diptera; family Tephritidae; genus Rhagoletis; species Rhagoletis pomonella. The sequence goes on along the minus strand of NW_023465434.1, from coordinate 2,344 downwards.
TATATACATATGAATATACACACCTAGCGCGTGTGCAAGTATGGTTCAAAAACTACGAACGTGCTTACGTTAAAGAGTAACTTTAAAGTTTTAATTAAGCAATAAAAAACTTTATGCAACAGCAAAATGAAAGCATAATACCTGAGCCAGTTATGATAAACAAGCAAAAGCAGACTATTTAGTGTTTTTAACAAATTAATAACCATGGAAAGGAATTGCGTTTTTTTGTTTTGTTTTATTTGTTAAGGTACCCCGGCAACTCGAATTTATTTAATTAAGAGGATACACGTATCCGGAAGAGTGCAAAGAAAATAAGAAAATTTTAAAAGTGCTGTACAAGGGCTATTTGTTTTCATATGCGATTAAGAAATGCATATAAGAGAGAAGAGGAAAAGCATTAAAACTTGATGAAGTTTACAAAGCGCATCTACAAGAGCTCCATACAAGAAATCGCGTATAGAAAAATATGCTCATGCGATACAAGTAGTCTAATAAGAAAGTGTGAAAGTTTGAATGAAAATAAATGCGAATATGAGTATGAATGTGAGTGCGAATATGAGTATGAATATGAGTATGAGTATGTATAGGAATGCGATTATAATTGTGAATTTGAATACTATGAATATTAGTGAATGCGAGTCCTATTATAAATATGAGTGAAAGAACGAGAACGAGTATCGGTACGAGAATAAACAAAGCGTAAGCGAACTTTTTTTTTTCAAAATTTTCTTGTTGATGTAAAAATTCTTCTAGAGCATCTCGATGAATTTCTGCATGAAGAAGTAAATTTTAAAAAGATGTCGCTTACAAGTTTTGGCGGTTAGGGCTGGCTATATACTATATATTATTTTTTTTTACCGTCATACTCGATTTAAGAGCATAGAAATACACATACATTTTCATTTTGTATGAAAATTCAAAATTCAACCCCCCTTCAGCGTGTACTTGGGGGTTCTAAGGAGTGAGCCCTTATTCACAAACTTTCTTTAAAGTCATTTTCGGCCAAAAAAAACATAGAAATACACATCCAACTCAATTTTAGATGAATGATAAAGTATCAATTCCCAGGGTGGTTGTAAGGCAGGGTGAAGCGGGAGAAAGGTTAATTGAAATAATTGTTTATAGTTCGTTTTCAGCTACCCCCAAAAAACTTGAAATTTTGAAGAAAAAAATAAACCAGATAAAAGTTAGAAACGATAAAATAGAGTGAACATCTCGAAAATTATACTTGGAGGCAAACAAAAAAATGTATGAAGGCATGCAGAAAGCTTAAAAAATTTATGAAACACTTGAATTCTTCATTCCCAAAACTATGTGCTCCGGCCGTTTCTTTGAAAAATTTTGGAAAAAAACTACAACAGTGTATTTTATGAAATATCTGTGAGTTTCCCTTTAAGAGAAGCTATTGTCTCCCTTCCAGCCTTACTTTTTTCCATTTAGTTAGTTTAGCAACTGCAGAAAGAAATCGCTGTTAGACCAAAATAAGCAATCCATTTACATAAGGTATGATTAAAGATTTCTTTTCTTTATAAAATTTTACAATTACACTTACTACCCATTTAGGTCAGTGTTTATTGTGGTTTAATACGAAAAACATTTATAAAAATTTAAAAATATGAATTTCTTCCAGTTAACGAATGCTACGTTTTTTTTTTTTTGTATAAAAAATGCAGATAAAATTCCATACGAGTACTAAACTTTTAAGTGACTACACGTCTCCTTCTGCTTGGGTGCTTAAAACTTATCAGCAACAATGAAAACCGCAAAAGTGCGGCTCGAGAAAACACTTTCGTTTGCATGGCAACCAAGAATTGATAATACATGACATAAACATATATACAAACAAACTTTAAAGCACGAAGGCGCATAAGTGCATGTGTAGACATATGTACATACAAACACACATTTAAATGCAATTTGAATATGAAGAAAAGTTTTTGAATGCCTTTTACCTCGCTGCGGTTATTGCAATGTATACTTTTTTGTTGTTGGTACTCAACGAAAATAAAAGTGTTTATAGATAAAATTGTTTTTTTTTTTTATTAAAAAAATGTATAAAGCTATTTATTTAAATGACATTTAATTGAATTAAAAAATTTATTTTAGCAATTTTCTGAAAAGATATGCACAAAAATTACTTAAGAGCGCACTGAAGATCAATAAATGCATATACACTAACCAGGATATGTTTCCGTTCAATGTTTTTTTTTTTTTTTAATATTTGCACTGTTTTTCGTAACAAATTTTTTCGTTAATTTTTAATAGAAATATAGTTCATTCTGCATCAAATGGCGTATAAATTAATAATTCAAAGTTTTTGCTAAATTTAGGAAAATTTGACCAT
>NW_023465433.1:0-8812 GCF_013731165.1 Rhagoletis pomonella | reverse complement strand
CTTTGATGGCTAACGATTTCAAATTTATGTTTCTATCTTTAATGTACGGTACATTAATACCGAGTAGCGTTATATCGTGCTTAGTTGCTATATCGATTTTCAACGAAAACAAGTTACCACTCAGATCATCAATTAATTCTGTTTTCAACTTTTGAGAGCACGAAGTTATTAAATCCAACACACTCTGCCTATTTACGCCAATGCCTAGCGACTGGAAAGCCGGTCCCGCTATTATTTGGAAGGCGCGTTCTTCTAGTATATTAAGCGGCTGTTTGCACTTCGTAAAAAGTTCCACAATTGCCAACTCAATGTTGGTTACTTGCGGCTCACATTTGGGCACTGTCACTTCCACAATACTGTTGCTGTTGCTGCTGCTGGTGGCGGTGATGTCGGAGCTGGTAGAAGCCTTTTTCTTTTGCATTGCCATCTTCTGTTTAATATACGTAGCGTATATATCTGGGTGGAGCAATTTCAAGTGTCTTTCGATATTGCCTGAGTGTGCAGTGAGTTGCTTCCCATTACAGTTGCCATTTCTACAAAAAACTTGATTCCATTCAGTTCTCTCCACTAACGTGTCCAACATTGTATTCCTCGGGCGCGGCATTGTTCTAAAGTTCTTTACGCAACTCGAGTTTCACTCACCAAAGTCTAAAGGAACACTAAATGTACCATTCCCATGTCATTTTGTATAAACGTAGGAGTATCATGTGATTCCGAAATGAAATATACGTTTTTAAACGAAGCTAGGCTGTGTGTACATACTTTTGTATGTGTGTTGTTTCGAACGTTATAACGCAGTTTTCAATCTATGTATGTAATTGGCAATGATTTTGTATCCTTTCCATAGAATTCATCCCCCCTTTTCCGAGCGTTCTCTAACAATTTACTTTTACTTGAGGAAACCAGCTGTTGTGTTTGTGTTCTCGTATAATGCCGCTCGTTGTATTTTAGCTTTTGTACACAAGCAGTACCGTGGGTATGCCCATATCTTTAAACATACGAATGTACTGTATGTACATATGTATACACACACATATATAAGTGCCCAGTAGGAAATAATCTATTTATGTATTATCTGGTCAAAGGAACATCGCAAAAAAAATTTTGAGAAAAGATTTTTTTTTAACAGTGGTCGCCCCTCGGCAGGCAATGACAAACCTACGAGTTTATTTCTGCCATGAAAATCCGCTTCTCATAAAAATACAATCGCCCTTCGGAGTCGGCGTAAAACTGTAGGTCCCTCCCCTTTGTGTGGCAACATCAAGGCGCACGCCACAAATCGGAGGAGAAGCTCGGCCAAACACTAACATATGTGTAAGCGCCATTCTATTATTATTAAATATTTGTAGTAGATGGAAAGATGACGTATTGATTAACGAACTTCCGTCATTCGTTGTCAAATTTGGTTTGCCTGTATAGTTTATAGTGACTTGAAAATCAGCGAAAGATAGAACTGGCTGACTAGTAAAAGCCTCATATAGACATATCTGGATGCAAAAAATCTAAAAAATACATCGTATTATTACTATTGATATCTGTACTTAAATCGTACTACATACCACTAACAGGTCTATTCTGCACTGGTAATAGAAATTTTGTAACCGGTAAATAAATTCCCTGTCAGTTTTTCAACCCTTTTCGCATTCTGTGTAATCTTATAATCGGTAAATTTTGTTACCATCTCATAAGCAGGTAACAGAATATTGCCCCGTGAAATATGCAATGCTAGAATTTCCACAATTCTTCATAGCTGAATTGCTGAACATTTTAACTGCATTACCAAGAACTGGTAATTTTTTTTTGTTACTAAAATTTTCCGGTTACAAAATCTTCGGTAACGTGCAGAATAGCCCTGTTAGAAAACATTAGTTCAACTCCCTTACAATTTTCCGGCAGGGTGCACATGCCTCACTCGGCTTGTGTACAAAATAAATTACATACATACATATAAATGGATGTGTGTACATTAGGGTGGTCCAAAAACAGTAAAGTCGGAATTGTATTGCTCTCACCCCCTAGTATTGTTCTATACCGAAAAAAATACACCCTTATTTTTTATTTTGAAATCAAAAAATATTTAGAGGTCGATCAAAGCACTCAAAGTTTTCCATGTATTTTATATGAGAAAAAAAAAACAACTTTTCGTAGAAATGGTATCGACCTCTTGAAATTAAACATTTTTTTCGATCGGAAAAGTCTTGTTCTCTTCGGGAGACTTTCAATAATAGTACCAAATAGTTTATTTAACCATTTTTTAATACTTCTGATTTTTTATTTGTCCTCCCATTGCATTCTTCGGGGTTTTCGTGGGTTTATGGTGGACCTATAAATTATAGTTGGGATGAAAAAATGGTTAAATAAACAATTGGGTATTATTATTGGGAATCTCCTGCAGATAAGCAGAGTTTTCCCATAGAAAAATATTGATTTTTAAGTATTCTATACCACTTCTACGAAAAGTTGTTTTTCCCCATATAAAATACATGTAAAACTTTGGGTGCTTTGAGCGACCTCTAAATATTTTTTGATTTCAAAATAAAAAAAATTGTGGTATATTTTTTCGGTATAGAACAATCCTAGGGGGTGAGAGCAGAAAAATTCCGACTTAATATTTACACATTCATTTTTGAACCACCCCAGTGTACAAACATATATTAAAAGTTTCATTGCGTTTACTAATTCAACAGTCCGAAATAAAATGGAATCGAAACGAAATGTAAGAACAAACAAAATTAAAAGAATAGAATGAGAGATTTAAACTGAACAAAATGTAGATAACTACGTACATACCTGAAAACCAAATAGAGGTATATATGTATATACAAACGTACGTACTAGGGATGTTTCGAATGTCATATTTTTCACATTCGCGAATGCGAATTTTCGGAATGCGAATGCGAATATTAGGAATAATATTAAAAAAGCTATAATCAATTTAAGTCATCGTTTTTATTACTTAAAATTTTTTAAAATTATAAGAACATTGAACGAGTGCTTACCGTATACAGTGTTTTAATCTAGTAGTCAAAGTTCAAAAGGGGCATATCATATTTCAAAAAAATAATTTTGCTGTCTTTTCTCCCATGAGGCGATTTCTGAGAGGTTCGTATATAAGGCCGGCTGCACTGAACATTTGCTCACTTGGGCAGGGCTACCAACTATCCTTAGCTATGAGGTGCCATATTGATGATGAAAAAGTGCCAAAATGTGCCAAATTGACAAATAAAAGTGCCAAAAAAGGAGCCATTTTTTTTTTAGCTTTTGCTTTTTAATCATTCCCATTTAGCAATAAAATAAGTACCATATTTTCAAAACAAAAGTGCAATGATAAAATAAGATATACCAGTTGAATAGCCTTCATAAATTAGAAAATTTTAGTTGAGAAAAAGAAGTAACTATACGCAAAGGTTTTCACAAAAATGTGCTGAAATGTTATTTTTTTACAAAAGTGCCATTTTGGCACTTTGTGCCGAATTGAAAAATTAAGAGCCATTTGAAGTAAAATAGGACCAAAAATGGCACGGTTTGAGCCAAGTTGGCAGCCATTCACTTGGGACGCTGGCGGGTGAAGCGCTCAAATATTTGCGGGCCAGATCTGACAATTTGTCGTATTTTAGTTTAGTTTTCCCACCAATCGAGAGGATTTTTGATTTTTTACGGTGCTGCGCATTTCCTTCCATATACATACACATTTTTTTTATGGTTACTTATAGGAATGAAACGATACGAGTACATACTCGATACTTTTCGTTCGATACCAAGCATTTTTGGTATCGATACTTTTGAGCCAACTATTGAGTAGGTATCGAAAAAAATACTCGTATCGATAGCCGATACTAAGGCAATTTTTGCTTTGGAATTTTTTGCTCCTCTGTTATTCCTAATCGGCCTTATTCCGAGTTTCGCCCAAAAACAAATTCATCCGGAATTTTTGCATCCGCCCGTAGTGAATAGACATAAGCGAAAATAGAACGATTTCGGGCGAAAATGAAACTCATGATAAGCAAGAATATGAATCGCCCTGTACCTTATGATTGCTAAAGTGCCTTATGATTGCTAAAAGCAAGAATCTAAAACTAAAAATCGTCAAAATGGCGCTTATCTACGACAATATTTTATGCAACGCTCGATGTATTCCAAAAATGGATACTATTTTTTTTTCCAAAATACTCCACTATACGAAAAATATAATTTTTTGCTACCTAATTTTTTAGTGCTCAGAAGTAGTATAAATTTGGCAGTCGTTGATGCAAAACGATATAAGTTAAAAGCGAATTTTCACAAAAAATAGCCTATATCCGTACTGCAAAAAATGCTTTTTTTTTTAAATGAAGATACTGCGAAACGGAACTTTTTCGCAGCAATATACAGTTTTTTGTCCGAAAAATAGACGTGATCGTTACTATGTATGAGTATGATGCGTTTATTATCCAGAAAAGTTTATTGATACATACATATTCTGAACATACATTGAAGACAAAATTCATTTCTTAACAGTTGAAGGATTTAATACGTACTTATGTTTCCAAGTGCAAACAAACCTAGTTTGGCAACCAGTCTTATGAAACAAAAAGTAAAATATAGACGTAACATAAAAAAGAGTATTATAGTTTTTAAATTTTAAAATATTAAAAAACTAGATTTTGCCCGGTACAAAGGTACAAAATCAAATATCTCGAGAACGATAAGAGATAGCGAAATAAATGTAACGGTGTTTTAAAGCTTCTGATGATGATGGTCTTAAATCAGTATGCAATGAAGTTTGTAAAAAGCTTTAAACACATATTTTTATTGTTGTTGCGTCATGGAATCCATTTCCAAAAAAAAAACTTTTTAACTGCTGTTTTTAAGCAAAAAGAAAATTCAGAACATATATTGATATATTTAACTAAACTTTTTCTTTAAATTCATTTTAATAATTAACAAGTAAGAAAGTCTAAGTTCGGGCGGAGCCGAACATTAAATACCCGGCGCAAGTATTAAGTATATGTTTTCCACCTTTCCGAAAGCTACCGCTACATGATAAGCAGGGGTGTATACATTTTAAGTAAATTAGCGTCCTTAAATTTCGAAATATTGCAGTTTCAAGCATATCTGAAATTTACCGTTATATGAAAAGCGGCCTCAATTTTAGTCCGATTTCAACAATTTTCAACGGTTTGCTTTTATGTGGCAAGCACAATAACCATACCGAGCTTGGTACAAATTGCTAGAACGGTTAGCGAGATACATATATGTGATCACAAGTGGGCGGTGCTACGCCCATTTTCCAAAATTTTGTCATAAACGTATTTCTTGGTAAAGAATTGTTGCAATCATCAATTTTGAATAAATTAGCTTCAATATTTACTGATTTATCGAAGATTTTGTATTTCTCGAAATTACCGTTATATGGGATGTGGGCGTGGTTATTGTCCGATTTTAGAAATTTTCGGCCATTTAGTAAGCTGTACTAAGGCCAACAACTGTGCCAAGTTTGGAAGAAATTGGTGTAGCGGTTACCAAGATATACACATGTAACCATAAGTGGGCGTGGCTACGCCTATTTGCCAAAATTTTGTAAAATTCTTATTTTTCGTCTAAAACTCATTGCAAATATCAATTTTGAGTGAATTATCTTCAGTAGTTACTAAAATATCGCAGTTTTCGTTTTTCTGAAAATTACCGTTATATGGGAGGTAGGCGTGGTTATTGTCCGATTTTTAAAATTTTCAGCCATTTAGTAAGCTGTACTAAGGCCAACAACTGTGCCAAGTTTGGAAGAAATTGGTGTAGCGGTTACCAAGATATACACATGTAACCATAAGTGGGCGTGGCTACGCCCATTTTCCAAAAATTTATAATATTCATGTTTTCCGTCTGAAACTCATTGTAAGTATCAATTTTGAGTGAATTATCTTCAGTAGTTACTAAAATATCGCAGTTTTCGTATTTCTTAAAATTACCGTTATATGGGAGGTAGGCGTGGTTATTATCCGATTTCGCCCATTTTCAATACCATCCGTCCCACGCCCAAAAGAAGTTCACGTACCAAGTTTCGTTAAGATATCTCAATTTTTACTCGAGTTATCGTGTGCACAGACGGACGGACGGACGGACGGACGGACGGACGGACGGACAGACAGTCACCGCTTAATCGATTTCTCTTTTCATTCTGATCATTTATGTATACATTTGTCTATATCTATCTCGATTCGTTTTGCCTGTTACAAACAACCGTTATGTGAACAAAGTTATAATACCCTTGTGCACAAGTGCGCTCGGGTATAAAAAAGTAGCAACCCTATTCAACAATAGTTTTGAAATTGAGATTTCGTATACCTCTCTCGTTTATCACCCACAATGAAAAACAAATATTTCATACCAACAACGAAAATGTAAATTAAAGTATTTGCTTTAATTTGTTAATTAAATGTTTTCGAAAGTGAGATTTTTTGTTAATTAAATTTATTTTGAGGTTCCATACAAGTTGAAACCCTCTTCAAAAATATTTTTGGAATCGAGCTTTTTTAAACCTCTCGTTTGACTCATATGTATATTAAAATATTTCATTAAAGTAAATTTTTGAAACTTTTAAGTGGATTTTGAATTTCTAAACAGTCGGCAACCCGCGTCAAAAATATTTGGCAAATAAAGTTTACTTAAACCTCTCTCGGGTAGTATCCATATGGAATATTTCATTTAATTTGTTTATTAAATTGATTTTGAATTTATAAACAAATGACAACTACGTCAAAAATATTTTCACAATAAACCTCTCTTGCTTAGAACCTATATAAAAACCTTTCATATATGTATTTAGTTAGTTTATTAAATTGATTTGAGTTTCTAAACCGTGGCAACCTTCTTCATATTCTCGAAATAAAGTTCTCTTAGACCTCTATCCTTTGATACCCATATAGAAATATTTGATTTAACTTGTTAATTAATTTGATTTTAACTTTTCCAAAAGGTGGCAACCCTTGTAAAAAATATTTTATAAATAATTGGTATAATATTTTATTTAACATTAATTAACTGAATTTTAACATTGGAAAACTACTTCCAGCCTTTTTAGCGTGAAAGAGTAAAGCAGGTATCACATGATTTGTAAAGTTTAGTGTTGTCTAGAAACTGTGAAAATGTACAAATCTGTACAAATGTAAAAATCTTGTGATCCCTGCTTAACGAAACACATACTCCCACGTTCCCTCACAAACTTTAACATTTAGTATAATGTTATTAAGTAGGACTACATGTATTTTAATTAATTATAATTCAGTATTATATTTGAAGGGGTTAGAATCATAAGGGTCTAAGTGACATTTTTTGAAAATATAAGTTATACCCATATTTGTATGGTTAAATATAGTATTTATTTGGTGACAAAGAGTAAACATTCTTTGAATTAGTTATTTAACCTGCATTCATTTAGGCAAGAATAATTTCAAATGAATTTACCCAGAATTTACAATAAGTAATCAACTTTAACTTTAATTATCTTAAAACAATGTCAGACCTACTTAGATCCTTTAGATTCTTACCCCTTCATTTCACTTCACTCTTCATAGTTGAAAGTACCATTTGCTTTAACCCTTAATATATGATCTATATTAGAAGCGCTTAATCTATTATGCTTATCCGATAAAATATAATCCAAAACAGCTGAAAAAGATCCAATACTGACTTCTGTGCATGGTATAGCTAGTATTATGCGTGCTATATCCGCCAGAGTATTATGTTGATAATACCAAAAATCGATTATATTCGAACTAAGCGGTAACCTGGGTTGTCGTTCATACATTGCAATGTCCGTTTCTAAATAGGAGTATGAAGCCGACGAAGAATCGGTATCTAAATTTTGTAAAAACTCGCAGAAAGACTTGGCCGTAGCAGAAGTGGCACTGCTGCTCGTAGACGGCTGCTCTTCTACAGCAAGCTCTACCAGTAAACTTTCATTAGCTTCAGAGTTAGTCGATTCAGCTTTCAAGCAACCCATATGATTATGTACCGTAGTTATGTATTGTTTAGCGCGCGTTTTTTGCGTTGTATCCAAGCAAACGCGTATGCGAGGATCTAAAAATACCGCCGCATTGAAGAGATCAATATCTAGTAAGTTTAATTTTTGGCAATTCAACGCACCGATTAGAGATTTTGCCAAGTGATTGCTCCCGACTTTTTCTAATTCGAATAATATCTCCATTAATATGACAAATAGTTCACTGTAACATAATTGCTCTGCTTGAAATCTTTTGGCGCACTTGTAAATGGGTTTGCATATTTCTACGAATTCCTTAACAAAATTCCATTCCTCGCAGTTCAAGTACAAATAATTGTTTTTGGAACCCAATGGCACAATCATCTCTTTGAGCTCGAGCAATCTTTGTAGCATTTTGTAAGTAGCGATCCAGTCATTTGTGACATGCTTCTCATTTGCGTTAGTGGAAAAGGAAGTTTGACTTCTTAGCTCCTTTAAAATTGCCTTGCACTTTTCCAGCCTTAATTTGAATTCTGGTTTTTGATAAATTTCTTCCATACAAAGTTGTAATATGTGCGCACCACTACGGACATAAGCTATTTTATATGTTAAATAATCGGCTTCATTAAACTCCAACCATTCTTCGAAACTGGTAGTGGAGCCTTCTTCCTTCTTCACTGATTTATTGCTAACAGCAGCTTCCTCGCCAAGCGAATTGCGCAGCTCATCATTTAACCCCTTTACAGCATCGACTATGTTGACATCATTGCCCGTTGAAATCGACAGTATCTGATGCAAATCAACTGAATATTCAATTAGCACTTCAATTAACACAGATTTCACATACTCGCTTGT
>NW_023465432.1:0-8814 GCF_013731165.1 Rhagoletis pomonella | reverse complement strand
ATATTATTTGTAAATAATAGTTCTGGAGTCAAATGCAAATCCATTTCCCAGGCATGCGCATATGGATGCTTGTAGTACATACAGATGCGATCAACTAATTAGCAACGAAATTCAAAATTATATTGTTTGCAAATTATGTTTATTTATTTATTTTTAATAATTTCCTTTAAAATATAATTCAATCTATAACAAACCACAATAATAAAAGTTTAAAAGCTTGCACAAATTGCAAAATAATAAATCAAACTTCAAAAAATTGTTATAAAAATTTCAAAATTTTTAATTAGAATGAACAAATTTTTTTTTGTATGGGAAAAAACAGCAACACCCCAACAAAAAAAAATCTAAAAAATCAACGATAATTTTTAACAACTTGAAACTTGCACTTTCTTGTACTATAATTGAATGGACTACAATACTGCATACCCGAAATTTTTTTAAATATTCTAATTAAAAATTTGGATGACCATTTCTTGAAGTTTGATTCGTTTTTTTGCAATTTGTGCAAGCTTTTAAACTTTTATTATTGTGGTTCTTGTTACAGATTGAATTATATTTTAAATTAAAATCATTAAAAATAAATAAACATAATTTGCAAACAATATCATATTGAATTTCGTTGCTAATTAGTTGATCGCATCTGAATGTATATATGTATGTACATACATACTAACTTTCTTCTTATTTGGGGCTGACAAACTTTAACTTAAGAGTCGACTTTATTTCGTCTACTAATATGCCCCAATAGTTTTGGAGTCAAATGAAAATGCATTTCCCACGCATACATATATGTATCTATATGTACATGCTCCATTAATTGACAACGTTTTTGTATGCATATATAAGTACATCCATACATACGTGCGTATTGCTGTCTAAGTACCACGCACATATATACAAATGTACATATGTACAACTCACGGCAGCATACATACACACATACATAATTACGCGCATATTCAAATACAACAATAACTATTTCATTTATAAACGCATGCGCATATTTCTCAAGGCCAAGTAAATTCATTCATACAAACAACCGCAGCACATTTCCCCGTAAATTCATCACCAACAAGCGCAACTTTGTCAATCCGACAAAAAAATTCTAAAATCTTAAAATGAAGAAATCTCGGCCAGCCAAGTGAAAAATCAATTATTTCTCTATATCCAGTAAAATAAGTTATCTCGAATTTTGGCAATTTTTGGTAATTTTTGACAAAACACTCAATTTCTCTGTTCCCTTCCAATATTTCAACCACTAACTAGTATTTTAAGGTGTCATTTTAATAAACATTAAATAAAAGTGTACGTTTTCTGCAGGAAAATACATAAATTTTTTTTAATAAAATCAAAACTTCTAAAATCACAAACATATGTAGTTTTATCGAAAGTTCACAGATGTAACGTGGCAACTTAGCTCGTTTTCACATTTTTCGGTCCGAAATTGTAAAATTTTTGTCCATGACGCGCCATGATTTTTGTACAGGTGGGTCAATGTGCCTTGAACACCATTTACATATATACAAAAAAATTTCTATACTTCAAAGCGTTTATAAAAGTATATTTACATATATGCACGGACGATTTTTAATATTTTTCATCCGTAAGCAAATCTTCAGTACCATAAAAGATTCAAACACATCAAAGTACAAGCAATGCAATGTCCAAGCTAGTGCTACTCCACTGTAGATGTGTATATGAATGTATGCATGTATGCGTGTAAAAAATGTCAATTCCAGTTGGTTTTTAACCCATTTTAGCGGACATAGTTTTTTTGGTTTCAGCTGGTTCCAACTGTTAATGAAGCACAATTTTTATGGTTAATCTTGATGAAAGTTACATGTATCGTCGAGAACATGGTTACATGCAGAATTTTAAATTAATTAATATTCTTCTCCATATAAAATGTACGAGTATGGCTTTATTAAATGTAAACTTATGCGAAAACCTAAATATTTCGTCAACCAAGGGTTAATTTTGGTGGCGTCGTGGCAATTCGCAGCAATTTAATAATTTGTGTGTGGTTGGAGGACGGCGAGGGGAAGACGAAAGCAGAACAATCGTACATATTTATGCACATATTTACATTTATAAATGCACACATATTTATGCGTTTGTCTTCTTGGACGAATGAAAAATTTCATATATGTAGTGATTTAGAGATTGCTGTTTCAGTAATGTGCCGTGGCGTGTACGCTAGAGGCGATGCAACTTTTTGGCGTCACGCCGTTTGTCTTGGTTCAAATCCCGGACGGACCAAGTAATAAATTTTTTTTTTTTTTTTTAATTGTCATATCCATATTCGATTTTAAATTTTACTATTAGCTTTATTTAAAATAATATAATGGATATGTAGGTACAAACGCATGCATAATTTCACATAATCGCTCAAATTTGCCAAAAGTTACTGAAAGCTTTATTGTAAATGTTTTCACTAAAATATTAGTTATTGGAATTAAAATTTTATGCGAATCCAATTTTTATTCCCATTTTTAGAAAGCGCAGTATGTATATGTTCGTGCCACAAAAATTATTTCATAAGTAGTTAATTTTAAACACAAATATGTATGTACACTGGCAAAGTGAGTGCATCCTGTTTTTTGTTTAATATTTGCAATGTTTTTAAGTTAAACTTTTATGTTATTTTCGACGGGAATTGCGGTTTTATGCATATAGCAAGTTCAATTTGTAAAAAATAGCGCTAATTTTTTTTTATTTGTTTGCAAACGGTCATGCGCATTTTATTCTACAAGAAATTCACTTTTATTTGGTAAAAAGTGCAAAAAGCCGTCAGCAATAAATAATCATTAAAAATCAACCGGATTTTTTAGCCGCTTAAAACTTGATCTTGTTCCACTAGAATTAAAAAACCGATCTATCTGCGTACTCAAAATTTTTCTAAAAACTCAGATTAAACAGGTCAAAATTTAGACGAGGATTCGTTGAATTTTTCTATGTTCTGTGTAAAGTTTGAAAGTTTGACTTGTATAGTTTTGATTAAAGCATGAACCACATTTTTATAAAAAGATATTAAAAAAATAATAATTGAAAAACATTGCAAATATTAAGCAAACAAGTAAGAAAGCCTAAGTTCGGGCAGAGCCGAACATTAAATACCCGGCGCACGTATTAAATATATGTTTTGCGCCTTACCGAAAGCTACGGCTATATGGTAAGCCGGGGCGTATCAATTTTGAGTAAATTAGAGTCCTTAGATTTCGAAATTTTGAAGTTTCAAGCAGTTCTGAAATTTACCGTTATATGAGAAGCGGCCGTTATTTTAGTCCGATTTCAATAATTTTCAACGGTTTGCTTATATGTGGCAAGCACAATAACCACACCGAGTTTGGTACAAATTGGTAGAACGGTTACTGAGATACATATATGTGATCATAAGTGGGCGGTGCCACGCCCATTTTCCAAAAATTTATCACAAACGTATTTCTTGGTAAAGAATTGTTGCAAGCATCAATTTTAAATAAATTAGCTTCAATATTTACTGATTTATCGAAGATTTTGTATTTCTCTAAATTACCGTTATATGGGATGTGGGCGTGGTTATCGTCCGATTTTAAAAATTTTAGGCGATTTTGTATGCTGTACGAAGACCGACAACTGAGCCAAGTTTGGTAGAAATTGGTACAGCGGTTACCAAGATATACACATGTAACCATAAGTGGGCGTGGCTACGCCCATTTTCCAAAAATGTATAATATTATTATTTTTTGTCAAAAAATTATTGTAAATACCAATTTTGAGTGATTTATCTTCAGTAGTTACTAAAATATCGCAGCTTTCGTATTTCTGGAAATTACCGTTATATGGGAAGTGGGCGTGGTTACAGTCCGATTTCGCCCATTTTCAATAGCAACCTACCTTGGATTAAGGGAAACCTACATACCAAATTTCGTTGAGATATCTCAATTTTTGCTCGAGTTATCGTGTACACGGACAGACGGACAGACGGACGGACAGACAGACATGGCTTAATCGATTTCTTTTTTTATCCTGATCATTTATGTATACATTTGTCTATATCTATCTCGATTCGTTTTGGCTGTTACAAACAACCGTTATGTGAACAAAATTAATATACCCTTGTGCACAAGTGCGCTCGGGTATAAAAACACCATGCACTCACTTTTGATTGCCAGAATATGTATGCATGTACATATGTGTGTAAACTTTATGCCAAACTATCATTATTTTAAATTGTATTTGGATCTTCATAAAAGGAGAACAAGATAAAAAATTTAACAAAAATTACAAATTAATGAAAATTATGTGAAGATTTACCATATTTTCGTCTATTTGCTCGCAAAGAACATCACATTTCATGTTGCTCAACATTGTATTATGTTATCAACATTAAATTCAACAGAATTTTTACATTCCGACTTGAACTTTTCTAACGCTGTTAATTTTTCGTCCGCGAATAGTTTCCATTTTCAGTTTGCACCTTCTCTATCTATCTCAGTTCTCTGGTACAAGGGCCTTGCAAGAACTAAAGCTTCTACACCATCGAGCTCTCTGCGCCACCAGTAAGTCCTTTGGAAAGGCACCTAGCAACGCACTTGGTCCACAAACTCACTGTGGTATATATATATACTGATTTGGTAATTCCAAAAGCTAGGTACTCTGTTCAAAGTGGAATAAACCGAGATGATTGAGACACAAATACCGAATGATCTGTGCCTTCTAGTAGTATGCTCGCCGTACAGCGAACAGGGTCTAGTGAGCTTGCTGCCAATAGACGCATAGCCATCTTGATGAACTGCGGTAGAGCTGCCCGCCATTACTGCCCACCCATCCTCATTGTCTGGCCAAGTCGTCGATCGCTGAGGATTATGTCTCGAAGGGGACATTCGTATTACGTCTGTACTGTTACCTGATATTTTCGGTTATAACTTATGTATTTCTACCAAAGGTTTAACTGCAGTAAATTTTTACGAATTTATATTTTTGCCGTATGTAAGTGTACTGGTGATATTATATTCAATAGGATTTTCCTTCCACTTGACAAAGTTTTATCTCCAAATATATATATATAAATATACACAATAACCAGTACACGCAATTTCTGCTTCTACCAAAAGTATACATACATACATAAGAACATACATATATTGTTGCCGCATCGGTATGTCGTAGAACATTTTACATTACATCAGAAGTGTTGCTAAGCGATTGATTGTGTAAAGTACTTAGTGAGTGAGTGGCAAAACGAGTATTGTTGGTCGGGCGCTTATCCATGAGTTTGAGTAACTGATTGTGATTTGGTTGATGTCATTTCACTTGAAAGTTGCAACAGTTGTCTAGTCGTGTGTGACAAGCTACTACATGCACTTGCAAGTATTTGTTGGCACTATTATGTGATTGCGAATGTCGCATATTTCTAAAGTGCACGTCGTCAGGTGCATATGAGGGTGTATGTACAATGCACATATTGCACATAATCTCAACTTTTACTCTGATACTATTTTGGCAAATCTCTATAATGTACATTTATATAAAGGTGAGACTAAACTTGTTCGCTATTTACTGTTTAGGCTTTATTATAGTTTGGAGTAAAATTTGTTTGAGTTAATCTTAAGAACGACTCAGCCCATTTTTATGAGAATAGAAGTATAAGTACTATTTTGCCTCCACAAGGTTATGAGCCAAAATGTTTCTTTGAGAAAGTAAAACAGTTTTTATAAAAACGAACACATTACTGGTTACAAATAAATATTGCAAAATTGTTATCAACATATTTTGGATAAGGGTTGCCACTTTAAAACAAAATCTTAGTAAATATGTAAGTTAAAAATATGTAAAAAATGAATATTAAATGAGATAATTTAAAAACACAAAAATAAAAGGCTTTATAGAGTGTTGCCACCTACCAAAAACATTAAATAATTGAAACATATATGAAAAGTAAAAAGTATTGGAATTTTGAGACATACTTCAGATAATTAAAATATAAAGGTTACAGTGTTGCCACCTATTTTAAAGGAAATGTATATAAAAAGAAAATTAAGTAAACTAGTGCAATGCAAGTAAAAAAAAAATATATAAAAAAATTAGTATTAAATGAGATAATTCACAAAAATAAAAAGCTTTAAATAGTGTTGCCATCTACCAAAAAAATTAAATAATTTAAACATATATAATAATTACGTAAAGTATTGGAATTTTGTGCCATGCACATTTCGGTTAATTAAAATTGCAAAAATTAAAATTTTACAGAGTGTTGCTACTTATTAAAAAAATAAATAATAAAGAAAGTTAATTAAAATATTGCATTTTCGGGACTTCTTTGTTATAAATCAAATTCTAGAACTTGCCACTTAAAAAAAAATATAAAATAAATAATTAAAACAAAAAAAAACCGTTAAGTAAATTTTTGCAATTTTGGAAAAAAATAAGGCATAAGCTTAAATCTAAATATTTTTCGAAATGGAACTGTTATCTTTACAACTACTAAAAAGATAAATAACATAATTGCGATGTTTTGAATATTTATTTTTATAGTAATTAATTTTAAATACTTTCTTATAAGAAATTTATTTATTTATAAATAAAAATATAGCTTATTGTAAAACAAAAACCATGCAATTCCAGGCCTCACATTTTGCACAAAAATTATAGCATTTTAATAAAGTCGAACATTACATAAAAGAAATCTCCGAGCTCACTTTATATGGAAGAAAATGCATAACACCGACGTCTTAAAATTTGCACTTTAACCTACTAAAATTGAATGAGCACTTAACCAGCTGACCACAATTGTATATTTTTATAAGAAAATATTTCAAAATAAATAGTCAAAACTTATAATTATAATTATGATTCCTTCTTTATGATAAACTCATTCTGAAAACAAAAAATTCCACCATGAAAAACTACCTTTCCAACACCAAAACTTAGTCTTCTTTATCAAAGAGTTTCCTTCTAGGACAATCTTCTGCGCGTTCTTGCCGAAATTTATATTAAGTCGAATTCAATCAAAACACCAATCTATAAAACGATGTGTAGAATAAATTTCAGTAACGTATTTTAGCCTAGAAATTGTTATTGCTATTAAACAAAAATTTTAGTTCACCCTAATGCCTAACAATTTTTAATATCTACAAATACTCCTTGTACACAGCATGTTGCATTGATATACATGCAAGTACATACGTACATATGTACATATATTGAAGTTTATTTAAGAGGTTTATATCTACCAACATAGGCTACATGGTCTATGAACTGAATATGTGCACTTTTACCTTTCTAAATTTTTTATACATAGAACATTTCATAGAAAAGATTTGCTGTGGAATTTTTGGAACTAGTTTGTGGGCAAACCTCTCCTCGGGTAGAGAGGGTTGGAAGCTTTCAATAAAAATGAGAGCATTTAGCAAGCATATTCGGTTACGACATGTTTCGTTAACTGATGAACGGCAGTCTTTTGATTAAACAATAGTGACATCTTGACTTCTCCAAAACCTTTGACACTGTTGACCACAGTTTGCTTTACTCCATCTCAGTCATTATTATAGATTCAGCAAATAAGTAAATAATGAATTAAAAGTGACAGCATCTCATTCACATACACTTGTGGCTGATCATTTTATGAACGGAAGGTTCCAACAAGTTTCAATAGGGACTCAATCCTCACAACAAATTAGAGTGGTTTCTGGTATACAACTGGGCTTAATCTTTGATCTTTGTTAGAAAGCTGCATCGATCTTCCCAACAGAGTATCTGGATATTTCTTTCGAAGGAGACTCCAGGTATTCTTTTGTCCTAAGCTGGTAAAAATAAAAGGATTGCTCTGACTCGGTACTCCGATCGTCATGCTGCAGTTTGCTGGGCCACCGTTCAGCTTTACTCTAGCGCTACTTGCTGGTAATGAGGCACATACATTTTTAAACTTAATAAGCACTTTTTACCATAACTGACTATTGTCGGAAAAAATTACAAAAAATTGCACCAAGGATAAGTGCTGATGAAGATGTCTGCCATACAACATCAACTTCTTTCTCAGTCTGTCAGATTAATCAGCAGCCAAATATCAACAAGCGACAGTTATCGCTTTATCTGCAGTTAGCAATTAAAATACTCGCTTTCAACACTTTGTTGAGCATACAAAATGATTTGTCATACAAATGAAATCCGATCATTTAATTAAGAATACAAAAAACAAAAAAAACAATTTAAAACCAGATTTTATAAATGCGTGCGTGCGAATTTAAATTCAGCCATATCTGCTGCATCCGAAATCACATCAATCGCCACATTGACACTCTGCGCTGACAGGCAGGCATTGGCCATTAAAGATAACAACGCCATTTTAATCTCATATGCCAAGGATAATAATGCAATCAAGTGTGTGAACAACAAAACAACACACATTCACATACTTTTAAGCAAATAGCAAAACTAGCACAGCACAGCAGCAGCAGCAGCAAATAAACAAGAATAATTGAAGTGCGTACACTGCACAGGATATCCGTGCGCATATAACGGAACACGCTGCAGCAGATTTTGTTTCGCTTTTGGTTTTAATTACAGTAATTGATTGTTAACAAGTGGCAATTACCGAGTAGTTACCAGCTGCTGTTCTTGACATTTTGTTTACTTACGCACAGTGCGATAATAGAGAATTTTAATTACAAATAACGCACACACACATAAACGCACGCACCCGCTCAAGATTATGGCTGCAAGCAATTTTCTTTTTAATGGATTTTTCTTTGCCGCATACATAAAAGTTGCATAGAGGCTGCCTATTATTTTTATATACCCATTGACTTTCATGTAAGCCCACTGGGCGTATAC
>NW_023465431.1:0-8816 GCF_013731165.1 Rhagoletis pomonella | reverse complement strand
CCATTTGGGCAACCCCGAGTTCAGATGGCAACTGCAAGAAATAAACGCAAAAATACACAATTGCAACAAAAACTACATATAAACAAAAACCCAACAAAGCCAAACTAAAAACCAATTCAATCCAAAGCAATCCCAATGGCTCAACGCCAGACGCGACGGCAATCCGCAATGTTTACGTATTGCCATTTGTCTGTAAGGATATACAGACAGATGCACATATGTATGTATGTATGTTTGTAAGTATGGGCTTGTGTATGGCTCAATGTGAAATGCAATGCAATGCAGCTGATCCACGGACAAGTTGGCCGCTTTCCAAGGAAGTGGTTCATGCCATTGTCTTATCGGTGAACAAGATCAATATGCACGATATCAATACTCTTGGGCAACGTTCATCCGTGAGGCGATGCAACAAAACGACGACGAGCGAGACGGTCAGTCAGCCAACGAAGTACGTACTGGGTAGTAATCCTGGTCAAAAAATTCAAAATAAGGCCAAAAATAATATAGAAAATATTACGTAGCAAAGTTTACATAAAATACTCGTATGAGATAATCTGTATATACATATGTATGTAAAAGCTGGTGACTGCACTAAATGTTGATTATAAAAAATCTTCCAAAAAGTCACAAATAAATCATAGTCACAAAACCAAAATGAGGTGCTCTGTGCCAATACATTTGAAATTCAGTGAGGAAGTGGTCCAAAGTGCCATTGAATTTGTAAAGATTCACCACGCCTTTGGTCTCACAACAGCGGATCACTAAACAATTAGAGCTGCAAAAATATCGATATTCGCCGTACTCGATATTTTCGATATTTAAGAGACAAAAACTCGATATATCGATATATATCGTTAATTTTTAATTCTACATTGAAAAACATCTACTCAGTCAAAAAATGAATAGCACCATTTACCAACAGAAAATTTTATTATACGTATATATGAGGTACATATCTGTGTTTGTATGGAAAAGTAGCTTATGTCGAAAGGCTGGATTTAGTATAAATCGGCATTCGCAGCATGAAATAGTTCCGATACTAGCAAGTCAATATTCAAATTAAGTCTCATCGAAAAATTTTTTATCGTTTAAAGAATAAAGGGAATGACGCATTATACTAAATCCAGCCTTTCGACATAAGCTGCTTTTCCATACGAACACAGATATGTATGTATGTGTAAACAGTGACCCACACTCAAAATCATACAGTGATATTATCACAGTACAAAAAAGTTTCTTAAAAGTTGCGAACTTTTTAATAAGAAATTCTATTAAAAAAATGTATATGCAGATTTGTAGTCTATTAAATTAGTCACCGATGTTGTTTGGCGCAAAAATAAGTAATGAGAAAATGGCTAAGCCATACTCGATATCGAAAAGAAATATCGATGTCTGCAAAAAAAAACAATTACTCGATATATCGATACTGACATCGATATATTTGTAGCTCTATAAACAATTGGACATATGTATAAATGATTTTGCAAAAGTAAAATGTCGTAAAGTTGTTTTTCGGAACGTTGAAACTAGATGGTAGTAAAATTAATTTATTTGTGAATTTTTTCTCTCCGAATTTAGATGCCTCCAAAAGATGGATTCTTAGGGCTGGTTTCTCCAGCTAAACTTAACTTAGTTTAGCCACTTTTTGGACTTAAGTCAAAAGATAGCCTACGTTTTACACAGCTTATTCTTGACTAAGTCAAGAAAATTGACTTAACTAAGTTAAGTTGAGTTGGAGAAACCAGCCCTTAACGTTTCATGGGCATAGCTAATGTGACAAACTATTTCATTGCTCAAAAAAGTACAGCTTAGATTGGGTTAAGTTAACGGAGCGAGCCGATTACAGAATTTCGAATGCGGCTAATTTCGATCCCTGAGAGCTCAGTGTTTGTTCAGAAGTGCGAGCCAAAATCATGAACCAAATACTACAGATCACCCAATCAGCTATCGTTGCATTTGTAATCGAATTTGAGAAAAAAGTTTGCTCGAGCGTTTTTGAAGTTTGTCGTTTTGTTTACATATCATTCTGCCGCTCCAACAAACTCAACTTGTTGCTGGAAGCTGCCAAAAGAATCGAAACAACTGAGGACCAGGAAAATGCGTTTGTGTCCGAAAGAGTGCCGTTGGTTGAAGTCGACAACAGAGCAAGTCGCAGCACTAAAACGCTATTGGAACGAAAAGTTTAAGTAAATATGTACGTAATTTTAAACCTGGCACATATATAATTACTTAAAACGATTTTATAGTTTTAGAAGAGCTCTTAAACGTGATGCAGAAGAGGCACAAAGGAAGCTGGAGCAAAAAATTTGAGTATATATAAAGCAGTGATATTGATAACGTAAGTAAAATAATTCTTTTATCCTCAATGAAGCGATAGACTGTGAAAATGTTCGGCTACAAAACTGCGATAAAAAGAGGTTGGAGGATAATAATGCATTGAAGCTACAACTGTGAGGAGAATGTAGGTAAAATTAGTAAACGTTTAAAAATTTATTTCCATTTTCGAAGTGAGTCAGTAACACGCGAAAATGTCGTTTTACGGGAGAATGAAAAAAAATGCAAAAGACCATATCTGCCCTACAAGAGCGCATTCGAGGTGCTGAGTTTGAGCAAGTTTGAGTTGAGAGTTTGAAAAATGTGGACGAAAAACTCTTTGCAATATTCACTCTTGGCCAAATAAAAAAAACATAAAACGTGGTAGCAAGCGTATCAAGTGGGCCGAAGAAGACATATCACGCTCGATAACCCTCTACTCCACGAGCGCAAAAATGTACAGTGTGTTAAAAAAAAGAAGGGTTTTCCGTTACCTGCAGTGAGCACGCTGCAATGGTGGGCGAAGAAGCTCGACATAACCATCATCGGGCCTGTAATGAAAATTTTGTCCGCTGCATCTCAGCTGGATGTCGTGCAAAAAAATATGCGTACTCAGCTTCGACGAAATGAAGATTCGGAAAGCATATTGTTATGATAAATGTTCTGACACTACGTATGCTCCAGTAGATTATGCACAAGTAGCTATGCTGCGAGGTATATTTTTATTTATGCAACATATTAAAATATTCTTCTAAATATGGCAGATAAATTTTAAAACCTACTTAAGAAAATGGCACTAAAACTAAAATGTTGTATAGGTTTGGTCTCTAAATGGAAACAGCCGGTCTTCTACGATTTTGATTGTAGAATGACAATGGAAATACTGCACAGCATCATAAGCTCCGTGAAAGCATGCGGATATCATATTGCGGCTGTAGTAAGCGACCTAGGCGGATCAAACAAGGCAGTATTTAATGAGCTTGGTGTACAAATCGACACTCCGTGGTGAGTAATAATGGAATCCTTCCCCTTTATATTAGTAAATAAAAATTTAAAATGTTAAGGTGCATTTACGATGACGTCCGCATATATGTATTTGCAGATGCACCTCATCTAATGAAACTCCTGCGCAACCACTATATTGATAGTGGTTTACTCATAAATGGTAAAGAAGTTCAAAAAGACACTATCATTGAGTTGCTCTCGTGCACTGCAGCTAAATTATCCATAACGCATAAAATAAGTATGGCCCACCTCACTGCGGTTGGCCCTCAGAGGGAAAAAGTAAAAATGGCGACGAGACTTTTCTCAAACACCGTTGCGCAAGCCATTACACGAGCTGCTAGCCTTGGCTACCTCGGTGGACGGAATACTCAACCAAATGACAGAATTTCGGTGTTGTTCGTTCCAAGGGAGGCTTGAACGACCATCCTGATCGTTAACAGTTTAAGTATCGCCTGCGGTCTTATATTCTTGGCTTCAACGAGGGCGTGCTATCAGACAGCGCAAACACCTCCGTAGACGATACTCCAGACCTTGAACTGGAAAGCAACTCTCTAACAGGTAATTTGGACTCAATGCAAAGAATTGCATAGGAATAAGATGGTCTAGTTTTATAGATGCATTCTAACTCCTTATTTAGGCATTATTTTAAATAAAGTTGCCCTTAGGCCAGATATGGACAGCAGCGAATTGGACGACGAAGAGCAGCAGGAGTTGGAATGCCTTGAGACAGATGGCCTTGAAAACCTTGCAGGGTATATATGCCATCGGCTGCATAATTCAGTCCCAGGTATCCGAGTAGAGGA
Source organism: Rhagoletis pomonella (assembly GCF_013731165.1). Lineage (NCBI taxonomy): Eukaryota > Metazoa > Arthropoda > Insecta > Diptera > Tephritidae > Rhagoletis > Rhagoletis pomonella. The sequence continues at coordinate 4,695 of NW_023465431.1, read as the reverse complement.
AGTGGATGACAGTTACACTTGGGTAAACCACCTCACTGAAGGCGGTCTGTCCAAACCCACGCGTGAAATGATGGCGCATATGCAGCAACTACAGAGAGTATTCGACGAGACCAACGGTGATTGGTTGAATATAATGGCCAATTTCCTTGAAGAGCACATGAAGAGATCCGAGCATATTGGGAAACTATTATTCCGTGCACGTATATTCTTCACGATAAGAACTTTAAACATAGCTCTTTCTGATAGCGCGACATCTCGGAAACGAAAATACCGAAAAATAATAACGCAGAGTAAGTTGGACGAATTTACAGACTAACTCATACTCTCATTTAAAACGTTTCAGAAACAATCAAGAAGCAATTTAAGGAAAGAAGCAATTTTAGTTAGAACCAATTTTAGGAAAAAAGCAATTTTAGTTAGAACCAATTTTAGGAAAAAAGCAATTTTAGTGAGAAGCCATTTTAGGAAAAAAGCAATTTTAGTTAGAAGCAATTGTAATATCACCCGCAAACCAGCAAATACGGTACGTACAGTTAAATCTAGTAGAATTTGTACATTAACCATGAAATATGTAGTCGGTTGAAAATTCACAACTTTTTTATTAATGTTAAAATATCTACATCCAGGTGATCCGCAATATAAAACCCCTCTGTCCCAATCTTTGACAAACCAATACGTCTGAAGTGGGATTCCATGTCATCGATAATCTGAATGTGCAAAGTCTAGTAGTGGGTACGTTATTACTGCAGCTGATCAAGGTACGCAATTTCTCGTTGATTTCACGATTTTGATGAACTCATCGATATTATAATGCTTATACGCTTACCGCATCAGTGTAGCAAAAGATTTCCTTCTAATGCCAGAAAGACGAGGATTGCTGCAAAGCTTCAGGTAATTGAGTAATTATATTTTATTAGTATTATATTTTATTATTATTATAATTTTATGTTATTATTGTTTTATTTTATTATTACCTACTATTAGATATATTTATTATAATATACATATTTATTTTTAATACCTTTTTTTTATTTCAGATGAACTGGTAATAAGTTGTGACTACAACATCAAAACGTATTTAGTTTTTAATTAATTAAAATTACTTTTTAATAAAATGAAAATAGTTAAAATGAAAAAAACCACCACAAAATAAAGAAAACGTCAATTAAAAAAAAAAAAACTCTCAATCAAAAACTTTTGAGTTGTATAGCCAAAAATAATATTTTTGAAAAAAATTTGTTTTCATAAAAAGTTTAATAACCCAGTAAACTTTCATCCGATTTTTGAAAATAAACACTAGTTTTTTTCGTTATTAAATTTGGGTTTTCAATCAATTTAGGACTAGTATGGTTTTCCTATAAAATAGTACATAAAAACCCCACCAAATTGAAAAAAGGTGAAAATAGTAAAAAATAAATAAAATAAAAGTTGGCTGGGTAAATACACACAGATCTCTTAAAGTTTCTTTACTCACGTATATATCGTTAGAAAGGCCCACGTTTCTTCTTTTTAGACTTGGCAATAAACCGAAACTCGGTTGGTAATGAGCTAAGTTACAAGGTTATAAGTACGCAAGAGTACGAAAACCCGGTTTTTTTAACGGTAAATCAAGATTTTGCGAGTGTTTGGCAAATTTCATATTTCGATTCTGGTTTTACTCGAAAAGACCGACCAGAAAATATACACAACTTCCCAGGTATTTTTTAGTGTCGCACAGTGTTATTACAGATTTGTACGGTTAAAATTACTAACAAAACTTATCTTAGAATCATGGGCATGGACTACTTATTTAGTTATATTCAGTTACCATAAGTCCACAAAAACAAGAATGCCGATTCGTTTTTCTTCAACATGTGTATTTAAGTCGACGAGTCCGAATATACACTTCATTCTTTCAGACTGGCTCTTGATTACGTAGCTAAAGGTTTGATGCTTTTTCAATTTCAGTTAAATAAATAACTTCAAAATAATGTAAAAGGAGCCGGTAAATTGTTCTAAGGACACAAAGGCCCCTATTGCGAGTGTCGACTGGCAGTAGAATAGAAATTTGTCGATCGAGTCGATCATCTTTTATTTTGCTATTGTGTAACTTGATCAATAAAAATTTGTACTATTGCGAATGGTGGCGGAATTGTAAACAGCTGTTTGTTTCTTTAATGTTTCATTTATATCATTTTTAAAATAATTGCTTTTATTATAAAATTAAAAAAATGGACACAGTTGAAATATGGTTTAGTGAGGAAGATGATGTGGAAGCTAATAGATTAGTAGAGTTGGCTAAAGCAAGGAGGGAATTGCGAGATTCGTCGGATCCCATGGAGTTGGAAGATGAAGTGTATGTACATATGTGAATTTTATGAATAGAAGTTGCGTTCCCGATGCTTCAAGGTTTTTAGGTTTTACAGGATTTGCAGGAAAAGCTGTTATCCTCATTAATAAATTTTATGGAAGTTTAAGAAATACGGTACCGTTTAGTTTTTTTTACAACGATGTTGAGTATTGATGTCCAAACGCGTGACCCGAGTTTTAAAACTTTAACATACAAGTGTAGTGAAAGAATTAAACTTTAATTTAACATAAAGATTTCAAGTTTCCGAGCATTAGTTAATTAATAAATTATGCAGTTTTCTGTAAACTTTGATGTTGGTTCTGCGCAAAAACACTGTGGATGGCGTAGCCGGAATTATATGCACAAGAAATATTGTATATCTTTCACAAAAGAAGAGGAGCATCCTCCCCTGCTCTTTACGGAAATTCCTTTGTCTATGTCCTCACTCTCCTGCATCAGCTCGACCAACCGCGCAAGTTGCCTTTTGTTGCTTACAATTTTTTATCTGTAATTCAGACACATATGTACATACATATGTATATTTCACAATTTTTAACAACTTCCAATTCAATTGACTTACTTTTTATCTATTATAGTACCACTTTCTTATGTAAATTTTATAAACGCAAACTCCAACGACTAAAAAACAGCAATAGAAGGATGAGCGATTAAAAAGTATTCACAGTCGCTAATTGAGCGACTAAGCGACACTCACAATAGCATCGATAATCGATAATCGCTTAATAGTCGTTTATCTACTGCCAGTCGACACTCGCAATAGGGGTGAAACATTCTCGTCGATTAGATAGTATTTTGGTCCAGTTTCTAGTCCTTCAAAGGATCTCCCGAGGACTTTAAAATTATAGGATATGCAACTCAGTGAATGGAGTTTTTGCAGTAGATCTTTGACAAATAGTATTTGATCGTTACGTAATATTTACCAAATTAAATGTAAACTTAAGACTTACAGCTTTTTAACCATGCATCAATCGTCTATCTTTATAACTAGGCATTGAACATTTCTGCAAATAAAAATCAAAATAATCATTTTACGATTCATCGTGTTTCGCCCTTCGAAAATCATAATGTAGCATTTTATAAACAAATCAGAAAGGTCATTCATAGTCATTCGAAATTATAAAGCACTTTAACGCAACTCTGCTTTTGTTAGTGGTTCGCATCGCCGAAAAGTAGAGAAATGTGCCAAGTGATACACCCGACTCAGATCTTCTACGAGCTAATGGAAAGGCCACATTACTTCATTTATACAGGGTGGGCCAAATAAGGCGTACCATCCATGTTTCATAGCTCCATAGTTTGCCTAGCAGTGTGCGCAGTCGCTCCATCATGTTGGAACCACAAAGTACCGCCAAACAGTGCATCTGGATGGGTGTAGCTGGTGCTGTTGTGTTGCCCTTGGATTTTCAGAGCCCCACAATGTACAGTTTTGCTTGGAAATGCGCTTCGTCCGACATTAAAAACATTACCAAAAAAAAAAAATCTGTGTGGCTAATTGTGTAAAACGAATAGCGTATTGTAGTCGTTGTTGGTGGTCTTGCTGTAAGTTCCTATTATGATTTTCCAAGAGATTAACTATAACATGCAGAAAGAAAATAACAATAGATGTGTATAGCAGGGGCGCACCCAGTAATACATTTTGGGAGGGGTTTATACTTCTGAAAATTCGCTTCAGATAATACGCTCTTTAAAATACATTTATGCAAGTTTTATGTACAGTATATAATATATAAATAAACTTTTTAAAGTTTCATAAATTGCACTTTATTTACATATAATTAACGAAGAACCCAAACATTTTTAACCGATTTCCAAAAATTCGTCGGAATATTTTTTCTTTTTTTTGGGATATGCTACCGCATAACTTTGGACCACGTGAGCCGATATCAATAATTATTTTTTATTCGAAAGATGGTGCCTCAAGGGTCGTCCCGTAATTTGGAAATTACTTCTTTGATATAAAGTTCTATTAGCACAAGATGCGGTCAACTTTCAACAGTAAAAAAAATTAAAAAAGAGTTTTAATGTTCATTTTAATCGATTTATGGTTTCTGGTTTTCGATGGAGACGGTGATTTTGCACGATTGCCTCATTTGTTTAATATTTCGAATACCAAAAAAATTAACTGAGCTTGTATTTTCATTATGTGGCTCATTTTGCTGGAACGAATTCGAAGTTGGTAAATTAAATCTTCGAATCCTTGTTAAATAAATATCAGTGGTAAACTCTTTTTGGCGGTAAAGAGTAAAAAATTATAGTTTAAAAAACTAAAACCTCCCTATTATAATTGCCATTCGTACTGTCATCAGGTATGTAACTTGAGAATAGAAATCGCTGCATCTTTTAGG
>NW_023465430.1:0-8818 GCF_013731165.1 Rhagoletis pomonella | reverse complement strand
TGCCTATTTCTCGTTGTTCGCTTTGTGTTGCCGCAGTATTCGCCACAGTATTTTATTTAAAAGAAAAAGTAAAAACCCCGTTACGTATACATCTTTTTCTTTCTTATGCATTTCTTAAGAAAAATATATTTCTCTGCACTCTTGGCAGTTTTTAAGCATTTCTTCATAACGATGAGTGTCGTATGCTCTATCGCAATAAAAATTTAAATGATTAAATGTGACTGGGGAAATCTGTTGAATAATTATTTTAATATGGTGTGACAGTTTTGCCAATCTGCTGTGTGAAATGAAATATTTTTTGACAGCAGTAAATTTTTGATAACGGCAGATTTATGCGGAATAAAATATTACAAATTGAAGTGAAATTAATATTTCAAGATAATCGTTGATTGCAATTCTATTTAACAAAAAATTACACACATCAATAATCAGAAATTAAAAAAATTAGGTAATTCATTCTCATGCCCAGCTTCACCAACCATTTTTAAAACTTATCAGACCATAAAATTTAAAATGACAAATTTCCCTTTAATAAAAACAAGGTTTATTAAAAAACCTTTCTTGCAAATTACTGAAATATATTTATATGTCAGCCAAGCCCGACCAACTAGCGCTGTAACTAATCTATTTAAATTCATAATTTATTACAAATTTAGTTAAACAAATAAATAAATAAATAAATATATGTACAGTAGATATATAGTACACAGTCTAAAAGAGTACAATATTATATATTATAGTACGGTTGGTAACCCTACTGAGAACGCAGCTGTTTTTGTTGCCGTCATACGAGTTTGCCGACAGACGGTTGTTATGTATGCATACATATAAAGCATTGTAGAAGGGGTCGGTGGGGTAACATATGTATATATTTACTAAACTGCAGACTAGATGATGCGCCTAGCCAGTGTAAATAAGAATTATATACTAAATTCGTGTGTGTATTGTACACTATCTACATACATATGCTTTTCTTTTGGTGAGCTGCTGTTTCATGATATCAGCTACCGGTAGCCTACTTGCCTACTCTTGCTAATTCTTCTATTATCTACTAACAATAATACCCCATTATTCATCCAAAGATATCCGGCCTGAGAAATGCATTTGCATGTGTGCATATGTACATACATACATACATACATACATATGTATCTAAAATAAACATATTTACATATAATATCTAGGCAAAAAACGTCTAAACTCGAGTCAGAGCTGATTAAGAGAAAAATTGAGTACGTATAGTATGTTGTATGGGCTTTAATAGGTTTTTTTTTTATTGATAGATTTATATGTAACTACTTTTTTTTTGTGCGCGCTAAAAATTGAAAATCCCTAAAATAGAAGTGACGCTACAAAATAGATTAATTTTCCTGTGGCAGCCCTGTCGGAGGTTACACGGTAGGGATGCATATCGGCAATTAAAACTCGATATATCGGTATCGCGATATTCTAAATTCACTATATCCGATACCGATATATCTACTAAAATAACATCGATATATTGAATATCGGCAACATCGAAGATGAAATAGTCAATAAAAATACAGAGGTCAACAATTTGAGATAACTTTAGTGGTTTGTTATTAGGTGTGAATTGACTATACTTAAAATATTTCTTTTTACTTTTCTACTTTCTAGATGAAGTTTCCCTGCAAAACACTTTTTCAGAGTATTCTGAACTGTAGAAAAATTTTAAAGAATTTGTAAAGATCTTATCCGATTTTTCGCCGTATTTTCTAAAATAAAGCGTAAAGCAATGCATTTTTTCAAAATTTACTTTATTTTTCGTACAGAAATTTCTTGACTAGTTCGTGTCAACCACTTCATATAATTTTCTTTGAAGATTCTTAAAAAAAACGTTACAGAAATGAGATACTCCTAAAGACTTCGTTAAGATTTCGGGAACTTTGGTATGCAGGGTTTTAATTTAATAGTAGTTTTTTATTTTGGTTATAATCAAGGACACTTTTTGAAGTCTCATCATCATGCATTCCACGCGTAGAAGTTTTCTCACTGAGCCAAATGTATTTTGTTAAATTTTTGGCGAATACACACTTAAACGATTCCGAAAATCTCTTAAAAGATTTTGTAAAACAAATTTCCTCCAAATTCCGGATACCCCAAACTTTTTATAAACTGCGCTGTAAACACTTTAGAGAGACTAAGAATCGGCAGGGAGACCTTAAACGCATTCGGAGAAAGTACGTATTCCAACATCTTTTTGAATACGTGACCCATCATTAGAAAAAATCTTTAAGGAAGTAAGCGGTAACAGTTATTTCGAACGAATAACGTCAACAAAGCCAAAACCTTTCACCCAAGAAGTAATAAATGACTTGATAAGGGTTCTAGTACATCTAAAGAATCTCCAGAGGTATTAGATTTTAAATTAAAAGAAAAAACTTGGCGTGAGGCGCAAAAAAGACGAGAGTTCCAGAATTTCGATTCACATCTACTCATAAAAGAGTACAGTACCTTTAAAAATACATAAATGAAAACATTTTATTATATTTAATAAAACATATAAACGAAATTTTATATTTGCCTTAAACTATTTATAAATAAAATCTAATAAAAATCAAACATAAATTTGATAAAAAAAGTATATTAATTCGAACAAAAGCTGTTTTGCTGAAACGAATTTTTTACAACTAATTTTTATTTTCAACCCAAGAAAAGTTTCCAGTATTTCAGACATGGAAACAAAATATCGTATTCCCTGTTATCGATATAGATTTACCGATATACTGACCAACGATATTGGTATATTAAATAGCGTGTCGGTATCTCACATCCCTATTACACGTTTTTTTTGCTTCGTTTATGTATTTAGCAGGGTAGCCAACACTCCGGAAATTTCAGTTTAGGTGATGTTTACGGTGATTAAACCCACTAAAAAGTTCCTTGCATTTTAAATAAAATGTCATTATAATAAAACCATCTTTCAGATTTAGGCGATTATTGTCAAGGGTTCCAGATGTTCCTACATACCTATATATTTTTGTAAATCAGGTATGAAAAGGGTTTAAAAATTCGAATTTTTTTTAGTTTGGTTTTTACATTTTTCTTCCTTCTTATGCCTTGTTTTGCTTTGAAACCAGCTTTTGATAAGGTGAGGTTAGAGTTGTTATTGCAGTCAATTTGCTTTAACCCATAGCTGGTGCCGATATTTTTTCCATATTTTTGGTAACGAAGGTCCAAAATTACTCAAATTGAAAAAAGCAAATAAATAGATTTTAATAAACAAATTGTAGTAACAGTTGATATTATTTTAAAATTACATTTTTTTAGATACAATTTAAAATTTTCTTTGCGTTATTCTCCTTATCCTCGTATGATGAAATCAACGTAAAATTTTAATTTCATCTCTATATTATTAACCTTGCGATAAAATAATAATTTACAGGCCCGAATGGACCCCACAATACCAGTTAAAGGTTAATATTTATCTTAAAAGGAAAACTATTTACATAGTAAGAATTAAATGTAATATTTTAGTAAACTATTTAATAAATTTAACATACATACGTTTGTACCTCTTTTGTATAAAAGTCAATTACATTGCCCTAAATTTCTGGCATTCTCTTTTGAAAATTAGTTCTACTGCTGACGCGACTAGCAACTTTTGACTAAAGTGCAATCAATGCAATTATTAAGATTGGAATATTGCGGCAGCAAAGTGCAATAAAGCGCATTACCTACAAATTCGTAAGAGCACCAGAGAAAATACCATAAAATGGAGAACAATGAAGAAGAAATCCGGCGACATCTGCGTCACGAAATTGAAGTTCCAACCTATCATCATGAAATGGAAATCAACAGTGCAGGGCGTAAGTAAAATAGGCAAACATTTTCTCTTCGAATGGTTTTCCTTATACATATGTAGTGTAGATGTATATACATATGTACTTCTGATTATTTACCTCGTTAGTATATTTTTTAATCCACCTCTTTTTTTTCAGCCGGTACGTTTGGTATAGTCTACGATCGCGGCGAGCGAACATCTACGTTGGGCCTGTCAATCGAAGTAAATAATATACCAGTTCGCTTGTGGTTTGGCAGTAGTGAGCTAGGCATTACAATATGTAGACAGTTAGTCACTCACGCTTACCATCCACACGTATAAAATTAATTATTAGTAAAGTTTTATCTTCTCCCTTATTTTAGCAAAACCCCTTATCTTTTTACATGAGCACACCAGCTGAATCTGCTGCTGCCACTGCAGCAGTGGCTAACTATCACAACATGCACAACTATCCGCCTTCTGTGCTGAGTCCACATACGCCACCTAATGTAACATCACACTATGAAGCTACTGCCACACCGTTGTCCTATGATGCAACCGCAAATATCTTACCGCCCTCAGCACCAGCTCAGCCATTGGTTAGTTCTATTGGTGTACAAATGTATGCACCAGTGCGTCATCATGTGCATCATTACAATCATGTGCATTCGCATCGTCATTCTTTGGCGCATCGGCCACATCATCATCCACATGCACATATGCTTCCACACTTGCAACAAACCCAGCATCAGCATCAACACCATCATCACCATCAGAATCAACACCAGCATGCACATTCAACATCGGTGTCTCTTATGCAAATGGACGGCGGTCACTCCCCCGAACGTTGTGCCTACGATGCATGCCATATACGACGTGATCCTTATTTGTTGTGCAATAAATGTTTGTCGAACACATGCCGCTGTTCGCATAGCAACACCGGAAGGTGAGATTTTTTAATGTCACAAATATAACAGTTCTAACATAAAAATGTTCCCAAAATAATTTTCGTTTATTTGCAGACTAAATCCACCGCCTTATGAAGCAGCACATGGCGCAGATCATGTTCATACCACACTTCTTGAGCAACAACAGGCCGAGCAAACACTTATGACAGCTAGTAGCATTGAAGAAGAAATGCAACGCGTTGAGCATATGGATATTGGTGTGGGGCCAGAACGAGCATCTGTAAATGTCGCCACAAGTTCCAGTTCGGTGCTACACTTGCAAGACTCTGCAGAGGCTGCTACCGCCGTTGCAGTGAACGATGAACACGATTATGCCATCGGGAATTATTGGGTGACTGATGCCCAACCAAATGCTGGGGCTATATTAACAGCAACTGCCTCAACTGATGCCGTCACTGAAAAGACTGAAATGAAATGTAAAAAAGTACTTGCCAATTCTACTCAAAAGTGCAATGCAGTTACAACAAATGGAACCACTGTAGGTAGTATGGTGTACAGCTCAGAGCCTCATCAAAGGCAATTGCCACGCACTAGTCAAACACGTACCCCACATTATGCCGCAGTGTCTACTATAACCAGCAGCGCATCTGTAGCTGATGCCATCGCTGTCGGAGATGGCAATGCCTCTGTTGATTCCTTGGATGATGAAATGATGGTTGCATCAACTACAACAGCAGCAAACGCAGGTACAACCGAGGAGTGTGAGGACCCCTCTTTAGCAATGGATGGCGCCTCTACTAGCCGACAAGCTTTGGTGGCGAGCAGCGCCGCAGTAGGAATGAGCAACGATGAATTCATACATCCGATTTCTGAATCGAACGAGGCGCTAGCGCAAACTGATGGTGCACGCAACACATCCCCAATATCGCTAAATACTAGCGATGAAGTGACATCCGCTTCCGATACAGAGCACGCCAATTTCGCGGACACATGCACCACAAACACAGCCACAACTACGCATGCCATTAAAAAGCAAAGCAAGCCCTCGAATGTGGTGGGCTCAAGTGGGGGCAACGAAAGCAGTGTCAGTGTTAGTGCTGGTACTGCTGGAGAAGGCAGAAGAAGCGTTAGCAGTTCGATCAGCAATCGTGGCTCGGTGGATAATATGGAAGACTTGGCCGACATGGATGCGTTGCCCAGTTTCAGTGGTGTATCAAACAACAATTGTGCCACCCCCCAATCCGGGCAATGATGAAGCGCATTCTTCAACAAGCTTTCGCTCGCTTGGTAGCTCAGCATTTTCCCTATTCAATGGCGACCATAGCCGCGCACCAAATCGGACCGAAGACGATGGCGGTGACGATGATGATGACGAGATCATCTGGAATTTGCATAAGCCGAGAGCTCATAGCAATACCAGCGATGCAGGCGGTGTTCAACATGAGAGACACAACCCGCATGAGTTTTTACGTTGGCGGGAGCGTGAACGCCGGCGCATACTCGAGCGCGAACAACAGCAGTTCAGGCGCGGTGGAATTTCAAACGAGCTGGCCTGGCTGCGAGAGTGTCACGCAGACAGCAGAGATAGGCTGGAGGGAGTCTACTCACAAGAGCAACCCACCAGCAGTCGTGCAACAGACGGCACATCGAGTGCCGCAAAAATACCACGCATCAGCAGTAGCGGCCTAAGAGGGCAGAGTGTTGGCGATGGGTCTGATGTAGTACACGAGTACAGCGGCGGCAATAGCGGGGACTCCGCCGACATGCATACCGCACGTCGCAAAATTTGGCGCATGCTTAATGTGCACGAGTCCAGTGAAGTGGATGAAGTACCGCAGCCGATGTCTCCGCAGCAGCCTCCACAGCACGCTAGGGCTCTGACGCCGCCCAGTAACTCAGCACCGACAGAGATTTGCGCGACAATGGAGCCAGGTCCGTATGTTATTACCTACGCCGGACACAGTCAAGGCCACGCGACAGAAAACAGTGTGGTATTGTTGGAAGATAGTGACTTGGACGAACACCCACATATATATAGCGCGGGCTATAGAATGTCGGCTCCAGCTGATCCTGATGAAGTAGGTGCCACAGTTACAGTGCCCACAGACGAAGCGGCAGTGTCATCACCTTCAGTAATGCCACACTATTTGGATGACGAGCAGCCTACGTATTCCGGTGCTGTGGCTAGTGCATCGATTGCTGCTGATACCTCTAAATCCGCCGGTAAGATCACCACAGCCAGTGCGTCCGCCAGCGCAGTCCATAATCAATCATCCATAGACGAAGAAAGTGGCGACGTCGGCAGTACAGCTGTCTTAACAGCGCCTGATTTGCAGTTAGATTGGCTGTCGGACTCAACAGGCGACGACGATGATGTCGTTTTTTGTGCATTCCACTCGGGAGCCAATACTCTCTATTGATTTAACCACCGACGAAGATACGCCTGCGCCAGCACCGCTTGGCAGCGGCGACGTTGGATCTGCAACTGAAACAAATGAATCTGCAATCGAAGCATTAGATGGCGCACATCCGAGTTACTTACGTACCGCGACTGTTGCAGATGAAACAGCGTCAGGTCCACTTATTCATCCCTACGCGGTTGTTCCCCCAGGCTATCAACAATGGGAGACTGCTGGACCGAGCAATCAGCAGCAGGCTCTTTCTAATATGGAAGCCGAAGCAGCTATGGCCCAGCGGCCGCCCCATCATCATGATTGTATGAGGCATGCTGTTTATCAGCCACAGCAGGCCCACCAACCCCAGCACCAGCGCTTTTCTTCACTGCTGCGCAGTCGATACTACAAGTACATACCGCGCCCGGCACCGAATCCATTCTACGAGCCACAACAGGCTCACCAATCACAACATCAGCGCCCAATGCTGCACGAGTTGCCGACGCACGGCATATGTCCGGAAATGCGACGGCTGCGCCGTTCACCACAGCTGAATATGCCGGCTGCAGCGGCGATGGGTCGATCCGCAATACCTGTGCTGCGTTCTGGTGCCACGGCAACGGCGCCAGGCACAGACACCACCATAATTTCAATACCCCCCATTGAGGAGGTCTCTTTGCAAGATTTATTTGGTAGTCGCGTACCCGCCGCTCACGCGCCTATTCATCAGACTCGCACTGAGGGCAATAGTTTTCTTTTTCCCACGCGTCATGGCGCTTCACGCTACGCTAGAGGTATTTCAGCTGGCGGTATAAACGAAGGTGTTGAGGCTGCCGACAGCGTAAGTGGCACAGCCAGCAGCAGCGGTGCTACCTATCCAAGCGCGCCAAGTGGTGATAACAGCAACAACAGTAACAGCAGTCCACCAATACCGCAAATAGCGCCATTTTATCTACATTGCCGACGCCCCGACGACGAAATGCCGCCACTGCAACGTAGCACGCTTCATACTCAACAAGAGCCACCGCTCATACCTTCGTGTTCATTCAGCCGAAGTCGTTCGACATTGGCTGGTGCGGCAGCTGCTGCTGCCGCTGCTCAAGCATTTGCGCAAGCCGCCACTGTCAACACGGAGCACATGCGCGGCGTTTCGCCTACAGCGACAAGCTATGTGTCTGCAGCTGCGGCAGCTGCAGGGCCGCCATCAAATTCGATTCCAGAGGCTGCTTCGCTCGCTCCCGCAGGACACCTAAATGTTGCCGGCAGCAGCGGTGCCGTTGGCGGTGACGAACGTGTTGGTGGCATGATTTCCTATCCAACGTTCGCCGTAAATGCCCGGTCGCGTGTGCCATTCCTTCATCATCCCAGCGGCAATAGTAGTGCAGCTAGTGCGAGCACCTCCAGCCATCACGGTGGTGCCCATCATGGCGGCGCAGCGCCACCATATCCGGTGCACCAAAATCTTTGGTATCGCCAACAGCATATACAGGAAATACATCGCCGACATATGACGCCTACACCTATTGATCTCTCCTCAAATCCACTCAATTTGACAAACAGTTTCCGTTGGCGCTCGCAGCTACCGAATACTTGTTCGTGCGTGCATGCCAGCAATGGCCCGGTATCCAGTTTGGATCCAGTGAGTAGCAAACTAAGAATGCGGGATGAATATATACATTTAATGTATTTTCTCTTTGCTTTCCAGGCCTATTATCCATATGAGGCACAACAAC
>NW_023465429.1:0-8818 GCF_013731165.1 Rhagoletis pomonella | reverse complement strand
AAGGATCAAGGAGTACTCCAAAATTAACCACAATTCATATAAAAAATATGGTCCAATTAACATTGCGATGTCCTAGGGCAGGACCATATACTCCATCCCTGCATTACATCAGAGTAGCACAAAACTACTCCAACATATTAACAATGGCATTGTTGTTATATTTTTTCGTTTGTACACGCTTTTGTTCTTCACTTCACAGATGCTTTTTCGCAATTAATAAAAACCAAAAACAAAAATAAAAAATTAAATGTTGCCTCTGACGGCATTCGAACACGAACATGCTGGGAGCTAACAAATAACAGCCAGCATCTCTACACGTTCAGCTACAGCCAGACATGCAAATGTGCTTTCAAATGCTCAAGTTCAATCACATTTCGTTAAAACACGAGCAGTGATCGGGTAACAAACAATGGGCCTCCGCACACTGGACTGCTCAGTCCGCCTACAACCGGTTTTGTGTGGATAAGAGGGGGAAGAGAGTTCGAGTTTACCTCGCTCATTTCAGTCCGAGAAAATCGCGGATTGACAGTGGACTGACACGCACACATAGACAACATGTTTTCTATTTCGTTTTGTTTGCATGTGCCACCTGCACTAATACCATGTTCTGACCGACATCGAAAACATGTTTTCGTTGCTAAAACTGGTTTTCGACTTAAAACTTGTGTTTTCGTCCATGTAAAATCTGTCAAACGAAAACCAGTTTTCGCTGAAAACTACTTGAAAACTCACGTTCCACTCATTCCAATCGGTATCTTCACTATTTTTTTTCGATTATTTATCGAAGTGGAAGTCATATTTTATCTATTATTTATTTATTTATTGTTAATTGGCTGGCAAAAGTAAAATAAGAATGAAAGTAAGAAATTGCTAATGAAAAGAAAATGAGGGAAAACCATTTTGGTTTGGTTTTTGTGTAGCAAAACTGTAATCAGAGGTTGTAAGAAATGTCAACGAAAACACTAACAGCCGGTGTGAACAGCCTTCAGCCCACAATCACAAAACACGTTTTCAAAGTGTTTTCGTTGTCGGTCAGAACATGGTATAACACCATGAACCAAAAATACAAGATCACGCCTTCTTCTTAGTAGCCCGTTATAATCGCATTTAGGAAAAAAGTTTAACGATATTGACATTAGCCGTTTGTTTACATTTCTTCGTTGTTTACAATTTGGTGGTGGCTTTTTACTGCAATTTTCTTAATTTTCGCCTGTGACAACGTGTGTACACATAAGATAAAGAATAATTTAACACAACGGCATGATTTATAGGTTCTTACGTACTTCTTTAAAAAAAAAAAAAAAAAATTTACTAGCAGAAACTAGCAGCTGTCAAAGTGGATGAACAAAAATTCGCGCTAAATATTAGGAGTGTTTCTTTACTTTTTACAGCTGTTGTTAGAAGATTGGCAAAGAGTATAATTTTACGCATAAAGAGATCGAAAGAGGAAAAAGTAGAGAAACGAAAACTAGCAGAAATTTGCAATCACAGTATGCACACACACATCTTCAAATGCATGCACAAATCCTTACATTCTGCATTATTTCAATGCGTTTTGATAACGATGCACTCATTTTGTTTTATTAAAACGAAGTCAAATAAACTTGCCAACTTTTTCCTTGTGCGTTTTGAACAGCTGCTTCTTAAACATGTGACTGCAAATTTCTGTTGGCAGAAATTTCGCCAGTAGAAATTTGCAGCTCTCTCGGTTTTTTATGCTCTTTTTGGCTCTCTTCTGCAAATTTTTTGTGTGTAAGAAACGCGTTCCAGCATAACAGGCTAACCTAATATTCACGCACGCCGCCAATTTATTGTCAAAAATTTCTCATGCACATGCAACTTGTATGAGATCAACCGAAATTGAACGGCGTGCGTATGAAGCTAACTCAATTTCCAATTTTTGTTCTGCGTGACATTTTGATTTGACGTTTCGCTCAATGAAATCAAATACAAACGCATGCAAGTCAATTTCGGGTGACGCAAAAAAACAAATTCGACGGCATGCGTACCAAAACGCAAGCCGCGAATATTAGGTTAGCCTGTAATGAGTCAAATACACCGATCAGCTGGTTACTTGCTAGTTTCTGCTAGTTTTGCGTTTCCAAGGCGAATTTATATAAGTTGGTGTTACTAGCTCAGCTGATTTTGTGTATGTGTTTCGCCGCACGGCTTCTGATATTAAATTGAAAAATTTTGTTTGAATTTCTAAACACACTCTTACAGATTTTGACAGTTTATGCCGCCAAAGCAGAAGCAAAATACATGTAAATTTTTGTTTGTGTACTCCTGCTATCACCTTATATTAATTCGCCTTGTGCCTTTCTTTACTTTTTCGTTATTTCGCTCTCCGTGAGCGTAATTCTTTCAATTTTCTCATTTGTTTTCTTCCTAATAAATATGTGCTAGAAAAGAAAAGAAACAAAGCCTTATCTCAAAAGAAAACGCCCTGTGCTGTCACAAAAAGTTCATCCGATGATAATAAACATGACAATCAATTTGTTGACATCCATGAACAAAAAAAAAAAAATACAAGTCGTTGGTTCATGGTTGACATCATTTCACTGACTCTGTGGTAGTCGCAAATTTTTTTATATCATAGATTGCAATTTAACTAAGTAAAAATGGAAGCATTAGACATTCTTGAAAAACGCATTGATACATTATCTCGTATTTTGGGGCCGCTACCTGAGGGTGGAAATGCAAACAATGCTAGTGGTTCCTCAGAGCCAAGCAAACCCACGGGTGTCGCTCCGGAAGCAGTGGTCGATTCGTTGCTTTCAGTTAACAGCATGTTGAACGGGGTAATTGGAAATCGCGAACAAATTGCAAAAGCAATGGCAAGGGCTCCGGAACTTGAAAAATATCTTGATCCAAATTTCTTGGAAGAAAACCAGCAGGTGCGTTCCAAAGAGGTATATTTAAATGCAGTAGCTCCCGATTTGCATGCGCAGTTTGACCAATTGGACCGAGTTAAACAGCTGGAACCCACATTAGGCGCCGAATATTTCCGCAGTATACCAGGCGAATGCACCGAAAAACTAAAACAACATTCACAGGATAATGCAGAGTTTGCCCAGCAAGCTGAATTGATAGAGGAAAGTCTGATATTGGCCATGAAGCGTTATGGAGAAATACAAACTGGTCTTTTGGAGTCCCTTGGCGTTATGAACAAGAGGCTTGAAGCTATTGAAGAAAAAATGGAACAAAAAAAACGTACTGAGGCCGAATTGGAACTACCAGTTCCACAGGAATGAAAGCATTACTTGCATCGCAATTCATTTGCACGCGTATTTTAAACGGTATTAAGCGCTTTAGCTATTATGAGTGAAAACCGGAGATGAATTGGCTTAATAGATATCCGATCTAATACTGATTAGCGTACTTGTATGTGTATTTATACTTTATTTTTAAATATATTATCTAGTGTCTCTAAATGGATGTCCTTTGACCTGTCTTAAACATTATTGGAAAAAATTTAATTAAACTGTACAATGGCCTTATTAATAAAACATATAATAGATTTAAAGAGCTCTATTAAGTGACATTTGCATATAAATTTTCGATTTATAAAGCAGTTAAATTATTCTTTATTTTTTATGAATTTCGCTGTAAATCTTAAAAGCATTTTTAATTTATTTGCCACCACTACATTCTGAAAGTGGCATGGTGACTTTTAATTTCAATTTATATTGCTAATCGCTAAGACTTCATTAAGTATAAGATTTACTTGTGCTCACTCCTCTTCTTCCTTATCTTTGCGATGAGATTTTTTCTTTTCGCTGCGACTCGTCGAAGAGGAAGTACCGACAGTTTTGCTACTGCGCTCTCGGTCTTTTTCACGAGATTTTGAACGGCGGCGTGTCTTCTCACGGCTACGCGAACGTTCTCGCCGAGATCTAAAAAGAAGAAGTTGCCAGTTTCAAAGCAATTTTATAAAACTAAAATTAGGAAAACCTATGGACGACAATTTGACCAGTTTTTACTTGTTTTCGTTTGCTTATTTAATTTTTATATATACTTTATATAAAAGTATACCTCAGTTATTAGCTTTGTTCAAAATTTTGGAAATTTCAACAAAGCTTCACCAAATTTCAAACCAATTACAAAACCAGAATTTAAGAATACTTTTTGGGATGTAGCCTATAGCCCATTCAATTTTAGTATATTAAAAAATCCGTTGAATTTTCTGATATTTTTTTTGTTTACTGGCGGTGTCACGTTTTCTTCCCCACAAAGTATTTTCGGCAATTTTTTTATCGAGTAACTTTCCAGCAATATACAAAAAAAAATGCGTAACATCATTAGCAAAACCATTATCAAAAATCAACAGCATTTTTTAATAACTAAATACGTTATTATATACAATTATAGACTACGTAACCTTTTTTTTTTAACCGACTTCATAAAAAGGAGAAAGGTGATCAATTCGTCGGAATATTTTTTTTTTTGTTTTTTGTATATACCGCGTAACTTTGGACCACGTTAACCGATTTCTATAATTCTTTTTTTAATCGACTTCCAAAAAATGAGGAGGTTATCAGTTCGTCGGAATATTTTTTTTATGTATGTTACCGCATAACTTTGGAGGATCACGTCAACCGATTTCGATAATTATTTTTGTATTGGAAAGGTAGTGTCTCAGAGGTGGTCCCATACTAATCTGGTTCAGATGCGATCATTGGATCATGATATATATATATATATATTTTTTTTTAAGTCGTTTTTTTTTTGCTAAAAACTACTTGTTTTGTTTTTGAGGAAAGGTGTTACCGCAAAGTTGGTCCCATATTAACTTGGTTTAAATCTGATAATCGGATCATGAAGAAATTGACGATAATCTTAAATTTTTATATGAGAATCGAAGTCGGTTTTGTTTTTTGCTTAGACTGTGTTTATACACGGAAACTTTTGTCGACAGGATTTTTCACATTCCTTTTTGGTGTTGCTCGTTTCATTTACATACGGCGATTTGTGTCTATGCAATTGTTGTTGTCAGCTGTGAACAGCGGTTCAATTTACACAAACGAACGAGAGCACAAATGTTTATGAAACTTTGTTGATTTTTTTTAAATTTTTGCACTTGGCTTGGTTAGCTATTGATTGTGCTATACTTTTATAAAAAAAATAATAATAAACAAAATGGTACAAATGTCGTGTTTTTATTTGTTTGGCCATAGTTGTAAGGCTGGGACTGCACGTGTATTCGGATATCCGTTCGAATATTCAAGTATGTGGATAAAATCTTTATATCACGTTAATATCTGTTAATTTTGCTATACGTTTAATATCCTTTTATTGTGTTATACGGTTATAAGCTTTATGTTCGGATTTTTTTTTCAGATATTCGAAAATGAAAATATCCGCGTATCAACAAAATGCAAACCCGCGTATCTGAAAAATGCAAAACCGCGTATGTGAATTTTTAGAAATTATTCTCTGGAGCTTAAAAACACTCATATTTCAAAATGGTTCCTTTTTTATAAAGCAATCGCATTTCTGGCTAGTAATTTCAGGACGAATGGATAAGGATTGAGCCAAGAGCTTGTGTGAGCAAATCCAGTTTTTGGCAGCCAATGTCAGTTACGCGGTTTTGCAGAATGACGATACGCGGTTTTGTACTTTAAACGACGGTACATATGTATGTTCTACGTCCTCATGCAAATTTCGAAATTGTACACATACCTTTCGCGCTCGCGTTCCCGATCACGTTCACGTCTTCTTCGTTCGCGATCCTCATCTACTGCACGTTCAGGATCCGGCTTTTAATAAATAAATGTATCTACATATAGAATACGAATAAGCAAAAGTATAAGATTTGCTTACGTCAAGTTTTTCACTTCTGTCACGCTCTCGTTCTCGCTCGCCATCTCGGTCACGATCACGTTCTCTTTCACGCTCACGATCACGTTCTTTCTCACGTGATTTTGAGCGCCGTCTAGACTTATCTCGACTACGTGAACGTTCACGGCGGGGTCTAATGGAAAAAATGTATATGTATTAGATCTGCAAGGTCGATACAATTTGCCCTACCTTTCTCGTTCTCTTTCTCTTTCCCGTTCGCGCTCGCGCTCTGTCTCTCGCTCACGGTCGCGATCTCGCTCCCGATCTCTATCACGCTCTCGCCGATCATTCCGTTCATAGTCGCGCTCTCTTTCACGGTCACGATCATGACGCTCGCGATCCATATGTCCTGGATTTGGCGGTCCACCTACATGTGGTCCCATCATGCGGGGAGGTCCCATAGGCATTCTCATTGGTGGTCCTCCGCCGGGGCCCATCATCATACCCATGCCAGGCGGCGGCGGGCCCATTCCTTAGCAATATAAATATTGAAAAAAAAAAAATCGTCAGCAATATCCCTAAAATACAGTTACATGAAATGAGCTTACCCATATTTGGTGGAGGCATTCCAGGCATTATGGGAGGATGCTGACGCATTTGCGGTGGGGGCCCTCCGATTTGAGGAGGAGGCACACCCATCGGGGGTACACCAGGTGGACCTGACATACCAGCTGCTGGCGGTGGAACCATTGCTGGTCCGGGTGTTAGTTCTTTTATGCCCGATGATGGATGCCATCCCGGATTTTCATTATTCCATTGCGACTCTTGTGTTGGTTCGTAGCCGTAATCAAATGTTTCAGGTTCTGGAAAGTATGGCTCTTCCGGGGGTTGTGGTGCACCAAAGTTCGGCGGCATTTGGGCTATCGTACCTGGTCTCGAATATTCACGGCATTCGGCGGTCATTACTTGGATAGGATTCTCCTTGCTGCTGGTAGTACTGATCGGTCGAGGTCCACGGGGCATACCCATGCCCATACGTGGCGGACCATGGTGCATACCCTGAGGGGGTGGTAAAATGCCCGGAGGTGGCATTTGCATCTGATCATTTGATAATAGGCCGGGCATTATTGTGGTTATTTGGCCTCCACCTCCAGTACCCTCATGTTGTCGTTCGCCTGATTGATTAAGATTTTGTGTCAAACTTGCCAACCCAATGCCGCTCTCCTGTATACGATATCGTTTTTGACGCTCGCAATAAGAGCGCCATGTCTCTTCATTGAACCCGTAATTAAAATAATCAGTAATATCTGCACCTGGTTTTCGCCAAGGCTTATCTTCCAAGGAATCGATACTAAATTCGTGTGCTGGAACACCGTTTATAGTACCAACACCTTCAAAATCTTCAACACTAAATTTCCCGCCCGGTGCACCAGACTTGGTTTTCTCTTGACCTGAACCAGGAGGTCCAGTCAATAAGTTAGAACGTTGCTTAATATTATATGTGCTGGGTCCTGCCTTTATATCGCCAATAACAACATTGATATCATCATCAGAGTCGTCTTCATCGTCCGAGTTCGCCTCACCATCTTCCGAAGTTTTTGACTTAAACAATTTAATGTTAGTAAAATAGATTTCAAGAAACCGAATTCTGATTTCACCTGTTGAGCATTTTCGCCTGTATCTTCGCCGGCGTCAGTAGTATCGGCAGCGGTGCTGGCGGCAGCAGCCGCAGCTTCCTCGTCCTCCTCCATCTCCTGGGCCGGATCTTCAAACTCACCGAATGGTTCTTCCTCATCATGCGCTTCGACCTGTTTTGGTGCCAATACATCACCACTTCCACCCAATGCGGTCGCTTCATTTTCAGATTTCTGAGACAACAGCGGTCTCCCATTATCTATACCGACATTAGCATCCACATTCTCTTCATTCGTCGTGGAATCGGGATTGGACGTGCCATACAGCCAGCTGTCTTCGTTCGTATCATCGGCCATTATAACCTTTAATTATAGTATCTTAATTCACTTTTCACGTCACAAATATAACAATGCAAAAACGCGTTGAATATAATTCCCGTCAAAGTAATCAAGTTTTATAAATGTGGTAAACTATTCCAGACACAGGGTGACGCGTATTCGAATTGATACAAATTTGGGACACAATCGTTTATTTAGGGCATATATCGGCTGCTGAGTAGAAGATCAACCTATTCGGCAGCCAGTCCTAAAACACATTGGCTGCGTTTCTTTATACATTCCGGATAATCCCATTTCACAGCCGGAATAAACAGAATACGTTTGAAATATACGTTAACATATCATCAGGAACGTTCTAAAGAATAAGTAAACAAAAAAGTTTATTCCAAACGTTCAGAATGAATGCAGTCTCTATGTCAAGAAATTTTTCAAGAACGCCCTATTTCAGAATTTGTTTCAAAAAACGCCCTATCTCAGCTGCCGATTAAAAAACGCCCTATTTCAGCACATCTTGAAGTGAGATAGGGTGTTGTTGAAAAAGTTTTTTGAGATAGGGCGTTTCGAACTGGCTGCCGAGCATGATGCAATAAACGATGTGGTATCAGTTGTGACAGCTCGATTTGACACTACCTTAGCTCAGTAGAATGAGAAGAAAAACGGGAACAAATGAATCCCCATATGGGGGAAAAATATAAAATTTCACATTTTCTCCTTAACAAAATTTGCTTTTTTATAGTATATTCGTTTTGAAATGAAATAAAATAAGAATAAATACCTTTTTAAGAAAACAAAGTGTGTATACTGAGAAAAAATAAAAAACATTCAACTATATTATTAGGTAAAGAATAGTGAAAGAAGTAACACTGTTTCACGTAAGGTAGTCAATATGGCGGAATTAGAGCGAGAAGTTGCCAACTGATAACACCTTGTATTATTGCATCATGGCTGCCGAGATAGGCCGATCTTCCACTGAGCAGTCGATATGTAATACTTCTAGAACTACACTTTATCAGTGTTGCCAGAACATTTTGGATGTTGCGGCTAAATTGGCAAATAAAACCGGC